>NC_072778.1:32593700-32739446 GCF_022539595.1 Amphiprion ocellaris | reverse complement strand
ACTCATATTATTGAGGTAAATTTACATAAATCATGATATTCTAGAGTCTTAACTGGAATATTTCTAACATTAATCTTTTTGTATTGTGCTGATAAACAACAATAACCCGACTTTCAGATAATATTTGTTGTCTGTGATTGTGAGACTAAATTCCTCCACATTCTGGAACTGGACTGCACTTCCCAAAATGGAAACATGGACAGAAATTAACACTCATGTATCCATGGCAACGCTAACGTTTCTGCTTCTTACCAAAGTTCACAACACAAGTACAGATTTTAATGTAAAACTTCAGGGATGACTGCTAACCATAAGTATTCTGATCAATACTTCATGATCAATATCAGGACAGATGTTACAACTCCAGCTGTTGCATTAGACTGCAGTTATTCACAGAGAAATTAAAACATCATATTCCTCATAAAAACTAGATGGGACTTTTATTAAATAAAGTGTTGGTGAATAAACAGTGTAAAAAGTGTAAAGCAGCTCCATTAAATCAGGAGATGTGAGACTTCCACAGCATGGATCACCATCTGCTGTGTTGATTCATAGCTGAATGTCAGAATGAACTGAGCTAGAAAAGCTGCTTTGAGCTGCAACATTACGGTCTGACAATCCAACACCATCACAGTTTTCATCTTGTTTTGCTCCAACATGCTGTGAAGTTCAGTTTTTACCTGAATCAAAACAGAAATTCTATTTCCAACCAAGACTGGAATAAAAATTAGAATGTTATGAGGTTATTAATGCAACTGGATCCTTTCAGATGGAAAGATTTACTTCTAAGTTCTAATTCAAGTTTCAGTTGGAGCACATTGCATTCACAAAGAAAAACAGCGAAACCTTCATAGCAACATTTAATAAACCTAAAGCTTCCCTGTTGGCTCATTGGTGGAGTTTGTTACTGAGCATCTGAACCTTAAATCCAGTGAGACGACCATCTTCAGTCGAGGCCAGTCAGAGAACTTCAAGACCTTCCATCTGCTGGACCAGATGTGGCATCATCTCCCTCTGAACATCTGGATGACAGGAGAAAAGACAGAAATCAAACACAGATCACAGAAATACAATTTATTCACTTCCATCATTTTATAAAAGTAGCATGAACTTTATTAAAACTTGACAATATCAGTAATGAAAGTAAATGTTTTTATCTCGTGTTGAAGCTAAATTTAAAGTCAATTTTAATGACAGTTTATCCTGAGAGGAGTGAGAATGGAGCTTTTCTTTCCTTTTTAGAATATTCCCTCAAAATATTCTGTTTATTATTGGCTTTAGAAGCATTTTTCTTTACTTATTTATTTTTAGATACCTCAGACTGATACACTTTGCTGGTTTGCAGATAATTTCATGTACAATGACAATAAAGATCTTCTATTATAACATATTTTGCTAAAACAAGAACTGCAAACCTTCTCAACCATCTCTCAGTCTGCAAAATTCCAACTGCGACCAAGAATTATCTGATGTAGTTATTATTATAATCAATGTTCCCTCTAATTTTTCATGAGTGTGAGCAAACACACAAACTCCCTGAGCGTCCCTTGGACCACTGTGAGCAACATCAGACGTGTACACTGTGGTCACACCAGCATCACATCCATTCAAGTTACATGGTTCATTAAAAGAATCAAATTACAGCATTTACATTTCTGTTAAAACACTTTGTCAACAGGAGCCAGTTGAAGGCTGCAGTGATTTTAGTGACACTACAATGTATAAGAGTGAAGTTATTGAATATTTGTCTCTCTTTACTGTTGCAGTGGTTTTGCAAATTGCAGACGGACCCTGTTCACTCCATAGACACCAATGTTATTCCTGTAGCTTGAAAGACAGCTACTTTTGATAAAACTGGGCTTGTAGCACATTGTCTGCCTTGCAACAATGGGAAAGAGACACCGTTTATGTTTTGACAACCTATATCTAATGAGTTATTGATGCTGAAAGTCTGAATCTGTGAATATCTTTCCAACTTTACTGAACTTGGGGCCACTACCACCTAAGGAGTGATATATTTAATTTTGAAAAAAGCATTTAGCCATACTTAAAGCTTTAAGTGCTTTATTAACACGGAACTAAAAATTTTGTATTGTTTTATTATCACAGGTTCTGTCTGAAAAGAGGTGGCATCATTTTAAACAGTGAAATCAAACTAATAAAATGTAATGACCAACCAGTGAGCAATACTGGATTCTGCAAAAACATAAACAACTTTTTTTAAAATCTAAATCTTAACACAGTTAATGTATTAACTTATTTTTGTGTGTATGCATGTATTTATTGATTTATTTAGTACTGTTAACATATCACAGTTCTGAGTGAATTTTTCTTAAGATAGGCAAAGGCCATTTATTGATCACATATAGGCTGTTAAATGTTTTTTTAAAAACTAAAAAGCATTAAAAAAAAACAACTTAGGCATTTATTGAGTCACTAAAATACTGTAGAGTACAGACCACATCAGCATGATTATAAGCATCCTCTGGTAAATGAACAACCAGATACTGATGTCTCTCACCATATGGACTTCAGGAGATGACTGGGGGATGATAAACTGTGACCTACTGGTTGGGTTCTCTCTGTTCTCATGTTTCTTACATGTTTGTCCCCTGACAGCCGGGTCCTAATGTTTTTTGAGCAACACACCATACTATGACGTTTTTACAATGATGGTTCTACTATGGAACCAGTTTGACATGTTCAGGTGTTCTTTGTGTGAAAACTCAGAGATTTCAGGGATCAGAAGGTGGTTTTCAACTTTCTTTATTAACTTTCTGCTTCAACTTTGAATTAAATTTCCTTCACTAGCCCAGCCCTCTGGACTTCCAGTAAGCTGTGTTCCTATTGGCTGTCCAGGTGGCTGCTTGGTGTTATCAGGAACACCTGAGCAGCTCAGTGTCTTCCTGCTTTATGTGGCTGCAGACAAACATTTCCTCTGCTTCTCTTCACCACTGATCCGGGTTTGGCTCAGTTTCTTTAGTTTGTTCTTTAGGCGTTGGCTTGCAGCTTCCAGCAGTAAAATCGTCTTTAATGTGTTTCTTGGTGTGTTTTAGGGATTTGTACTGGATAGTTGTCTTGGTAAATGTGGTTCTTTAGCCACAGTTAGCACATGGTGCTAGTGTGTGCAGTGATTAGTGGATTTGGTACAGCTGAGTTGTGTCTTTATCTTGGCTGTAGTGAGTCTTTAGAGGTTTCTGGTCAGACACATTCTGTATTCTTGTTTGTGAACCAACGTTGGTTGTCCAGAAGGTAAGAGTTCCTGTCCTGATTCTCTGTTCTCAGAGCTTCTCTGGTAGGCTGCAGGAGACTTTAGTGTTTGGGTTGTGCTAGTTTGGTTTTTGTATGGTTTCATTTGGACGACTATCTTGAGGCTCCTCCATGTGGTTTAGTGAGGTTTTCTGGAACAGTTCTACAAAGCAACCTGCAGCAGAAGAGACTTTGAAAGTTTTTAGGAAGTTCTGGAGACCAGACTTTAGAGCAGCAGAAACATTTGTCAGCAGTTTGAGCAGGAGAAGGTGAGCTTCAGAGTAGAAATGAGACAGAAACCTTCTTGACCCGTGTGGTGAGGTCCTGTACCAAGAGTTTGAGCAGGTTGTGAAGAGTCTGTAGTTCTTTGGTCTGAAAGCACAAGAAGAGTCGACTCATTAAAGGAGAAAACAGGAGATATTGTTGGTTCTTCTGTCGCTCTCCAGTTTCCTTAGACTGAATATCAAGTTTATATTTTAAATGATTTCCTATGTGAGCCCAAGAAGACTTCAATAAACTCCCTCCATCCCCTGGACACAACATATTTTATTACCATGTTAAATCTTTTTTTTTTTTTTTTTTTTGAGTTTTAATCATAGTTTTAGCACAGTTTTTTTCTCTTTGCTTGTTTAGTTTTGTCATCTGTGTGAAAGGTGCTAAACAAATAAAGTTGAATTGATAAACTGAATAATTGACTAACTCATGATTGTGACAACAGAAGTATTTTCATTGTGATTTAAGGGTTTGTTTCATTTATAAGGTTGGGGTTAAAATCTTGACTGAAAATAAAGATTAAAGAAATAAACTACAGTAAAAAAGCAATTAAATCAAAGGGAAAAAAATTAATATAATAAAACTTTTAAAAAGAAAATTAAACATTAAATACAATTAAATTATATTAGAAAAAGTATTTAATTAGATAATAAAATGGAAGATACAAACCATATAATTATGAAATTAAACAAAAAAATTTGAACAAAAATATTAAACATTAAAGATGAACTATTTTAGATAATTAAACATTTTAAAAATACAATTACACAAGAATATTACACATTTAGAAAAATACAAAACATTAGATTATTAAACCTTTAAAAGTCAAAATATTTAATTAAAAAATTAAATGTTTAATTAGAAAATTAAATCTTAAAGACAATAAAACTTTAAATAGGAATTAAACAGAAAATACAATGAAGCATTAAAAAAAGAAAATTAAACATCAAAAGGTGGTAAAACATTTAAAAAGAAAAACCTTAAAGATTTAATCAAAAAATTAAACATTGGGAAAGAAAAGGAAATTTTTCAAACAAGCCGATAAAACATTTGAAAAAACAACAATTAAACATTAAAAAGACAAAACATTTGGAAATCAGATCAGACATTAGAACAGAATAAAATGTGAGAAAAGAACAAAACTAAACATTTAAGAAGAATCAAACTAAAGATAAAACCTTTGAAAGGGCACCAGTTAAATTTTAGAAGATCAAATTAAACAGAAGAAACAATAAAATTATCAAAAAGAGCAAAAACAGATAAAGGTATTAAAGCGTTTTCTAGTCTGAAATGAAAATATCAAGTTGTTTCTTCAAACATTTCCTCTTTCTATGTTCTTGGTTTGATTGTGGACAGATTTACTAAGAACTCATTTCAGAAAACTGCTTTCCAGATAAAGTCTACTACTAGTTGAAGGCATGGATCAAACTAATGTTACCTTCTGATCTCCACAAACTTTACTGTTCAGTGAAGAGAATCAAAGTTTGTTGAGGATTTCTAAAAACCCACAGGTGAAGGTTTGAGAAGAACTCGGATGGTCTAAATGTGAAATCAAGACTCATGGTCACAAGTTGTAAGGCTTCTGTTAAATAGAAAGTTCAAACTAACAGAGACATACTGAGAAACTTTTAAAATTTCAGTCCTCAGACTGTCTGAAGGTTCAAACAAACAGAGAAGTACTGAGAAACTTTTAAGATTTCAGTCCTCAGACTGTCTGAAGGTTCAAACGAACAGAGAACTACTCAGGAACTTAGAAGATATCAGTCCTTGGACTGTCTGAAAGTTAAATCTAACAGAGAACTACTGTGGGACTTAGAGAATTTCAGCCCTCAGACTGTGTGAAAGCTCAGGTCCTGAGGACTCGGGAGGGTTGGAGGCTTGGAAAGTCTTGGAACTGAGGGTTCCACCCTCCAGAACAAAGGCTGAAGTCCAACCTCCTGAGAAAAACGGTCGAGTCGAGACTCGAGTTAAAAAAAAAACTCGAAAACGACAAAAAATAGATGATAAATGCGCAAAAAAAAGAAGAATTAGTATCTGAGCAAATAGCTCAGGGGATAAGAAGACAGACTACCAAGTGGAAGGTCGCAGGTTCGAGACCCGCCACTGGCAGTTTTCTTTCTTTGTCTTTGTCAGGATTTTCATAAAAACTTATGAAGGGTCTGGTCTTGAACCAGCGACCTGCAGCTCCATAGGCAAATCCTTAACTCACTGAGCTACAGATCAGATGAAAAGAAATAAATTCGTCGTCCCTTTGGCATCGTAGTTCCTGAAGTGACCACATGGGTGGAGCCAAGGCGGAGTCAGGGCGGAGAGTGGGCGGAGAGTGGGCGGGGAGGTGGGTGGCGGCCTCCCCCCTCTACTCCCCCACCACCCACCACACCTTCCCCCGCCCGACGAGTTTTTCGAGTCTCCACGAGTTCTTCGAGTCTCCACGGGTTTTCCCAAGTTTCTGGAGTTTCTACCAGGTCAGAGGCAGAACAAGTTGTCATGAAGAGGTGTTGAAGTCAGCCAGGATGGACTGACTTTTTACAGCAACTAGAAGAAAGACGACGAGAAGAGCAGGTCTTTAACCACCATCCATAAAATCCATGGAGTCGCTCCAGAGAAATGAAGGAAGGTCAACTTTTATCAGCCTCCATCCAGATGTTCAACTTGATATCTTGGAGATTTTTAGTACCACAAACCTTTAGTATCACACTTTATTATCATTTATTAGGACTATAATGGAATCCATCAGCAGATTTAGTTTTTGCTGACAAACTTTATTCTTGTCGTCGTGGGACTGCAGTATTTAAAACACTTCCTTCTATTTGACCTCATGTTTATTAGTTTTAGTGGAGAAAGTTATTTTAGTTGTCGATTAGTCTCTTAAAAACTAAATAATAAATTGGATTAGTCGAGCTTTAAAATTATTTTGTCATATTTTAAATATGACAAAAAATATATAAAAATAAAGCGTCTCGAGACAATTTGACCTGTAATTGGTGTTATATAAATAAAATTGAATTAAAATTGGATGTATCTTGTAATGTTGGAGTAATTCAGCCATATATGTTGAAAAACACATTTTCTTTGTCCATTAATCTGTTGATTGTTTTCTCTAGTAATTCATTTCTTGTTTTGGTTTATAAAATGTCAAACCCAAATATATTCAGTTTACTGTCATAAAAACCAAAAAGATTTACATTCATGATGCAGGAATCAGGCAGTTTTTCACTTTTTATCTTAGTTTAGTCAGAAAGATAGTTGATAATGTGTGAATTGTTGCAGCTTGTGAGCCGTAGAAGGTTTTAATCTTTGGGGCCGAGTGTCAGAAAACATTTAGAAACCAACATCAACAAAACACTCAACAAAGATTTGAACATCATTAAAGGGAAATCCAACTTTTGCATGACAATGTCTAATTAAAGGACATTTATTTCCAACGTAAATGTGTGATATTCATCCTCTGGAGCTTTCTCTTCACATCGTCTTCCACCTGGACTGCTTTGGTCGGGAGCATGTGCAACAAACATTTGAAAAACTGCACTTTAACATCAATGAATGACACTGAAGTTTAATCTCTACATAAATGAGACTGAGTCTGGATGTGCTGCTCTGTCATTAACTCCTAAGTTTAGGGAAAGTTCAAACAAAAGAGGACAGTTCAGATCAGACTTGAGAATGAGCTTATTTTGAACAAACATCTCAGACTTTCTGAGCTTCAGCACCTCTAGCAAGATATTTTAACAAGTAACTCAAGAGATCCAGAAGTTGGAGAGAGTTAGCTTTAGCTGAGCCAAAGAACATGTGGGACGCTAACCTAGCAAACATTTCAGACTTTTCTCTGTGAATTCTGAGAAATAATTTCCTATTTAATGACAGAGCTACACATCTTAACTCAGTCTCATTAAAACAGACTCTAATTCAGTGTCATCCATCCATATTAAAGTGCAGTTACCCAAAATGTTTGTTGCATGAGCTCCAACAAAACCTGTCCAGGTAGAAGGCCACTTTGACAAACAGGAAGTGGAAGATTCCAAGCAGATTTATAGAAGGGGGAACCGGACTGTACTAAGTGTGGTCGAGTATAGAGGGGTGTTTTGTGGGTTTTTAAGGCTGATAATGATTATTAGTGAGACATTTGGAGTAGATATTCATTTGCAGTAAATGAAAGTATTTAAAATCTTGGAGTTAAACTTAGAAGAACACAAACTCTAACAGAAAACTTTGTTGATACGTTTTTGTTTACAGATGTTAAAGGAGTTTTATTCGCGATGTATAACCAATCAAATCACTCCAGAAGACAGAGCGACCACAGGTAGATAAAGGTTCAGAGCCAAAGTAGCACCATTTTTAATGTATTTATTACCGTAAATCAGTCAAAAATAAAATACTGCTAATCAGTAAATCAGTCAGCCCACAATTACTACAATTCTACAATGTATATCTCTTTCCTTTGACTTATTTGTACAATATACGATGTATATGATGGCGTTTTTTCATACCAAAGGCTATACTATGATGTTTTCTAAGACACATATGATGCTACTCTGGTTGTTCTGGCCCTGGGCCACTGCACTCCTCCTCTGTTGTTTTCTGGATTGTACTCAGCTGCATGCCTTCGTCCACCCGGCCTCCGTTGACTCGTCCCGCCTGCCATCTCTGGAGCTGAAGCTGGATTGGAACAGACCAAAGTACAGTCCAATCACGATGCCAGCTGCCTCTCAAAAGGCTCCTTCATCTGGCAGGTGGCGCCACTTCTTCTGAGGGGAAGCTGAGCTGGACCGGCAGAACTTTGGAGATGTGTTCCAGTGGTTGGTGGATGTGTGGGGAGATAGAGAGGGACCTTTGAATTGTTCAGAAAGGAAAACAGGGAACCCATTGGTAGTTTTAGTTTAGGCTGCTACTGCAGTGTGTTTTTGGGTTTTAAGAGGGGAACAGGAAGAGTTTTTTTTGTATTGATTATCTTTTACTTTGTTCCTGGTTGGAATGCCCATCAATGTCAACATCAAGTTCACTTTTAGTTCTGTTTATTTATTTTTATTTTACTAACACCCATTTGTTTTTAACCCCCTCACATGTTGTGTTGTTGTAAACTTCCTCTTTCAAATAAATTCTCGTCTAACCATCTGGAAACCAGCGTTTGGACTGTTTTTGTGTTGCTCCTCACCTACTGACAGCTGTGGACTAAAGGCTATACTGTGACGTTTTTAGAGCGACATGCTATACTCTGATGTTTGTTGGGCGACGCTATACTATAGGCTTTTTTAATTGACATATTACTGTGATGTTTATTTTAGTTTTTTTTAGCAACATATAAGAATTCGAACAGTTTTAAAAGTTACTATACTTTTACTTGTGCAATGAAATTATTATTCTATGGCATTTTTTAGATGACATATTATACTCTGTTTTCTTGAATTACATACTATTTTGACAATATACTGCACTATGACATTTTTTGAACCACATATCATACATGACAATTTTAGGCAACATCCTATCATTTTGCGCTTTTTGAACCACATAATAATCTGTTTTGTTTTTTTTTTCTTGCCAACATGCTGTACTATGAACTACAGGCCATACTATGTTATTCTTGAGTAAAGCATACTATACTTTGACGTTTTCTGAACTACATCCTATACTATGGCGTTATACACAGAGTGCTTTGGTTACATGTTGATTTATAATCTAGATTTTTTTTCTGTTTTGTTTTTTGATGGGATTACCACAGACCTGACCATGAACACTGTTGATACCCACCTCAGGGAGACGCTGCTAAGATCTCAAGGCTGCTTGGTCGTGGTCTTTCTGGCACGTACTCTTCCAAGATGAGCCGGGAAGTTAAACACTGATGGAATGACACCAGGTCTAAGCCGACAAACTTCCAATTCCTCCTCAACCCATAGTCTCTGGGAAACCTACATGGAGTAAGAAAAGTAGACAGAGAAGTAAGTAAGTCTGTACACAACATATCAAAAAGAAGTGTGTAATTGTATGCAGCACAGTGAGCCGGCATACTTGTTGTTTCTGTTTTCACGCTGTCTACATCAACAGAATGCACTGAAACTTTTCCCCCACTAGCTTAGCCTCGCCGTAGCATGCAGCTCAAAGGGGCGTGTCCTATCTACTCATTCATATCTATGAGAGCAACGGTAGCTGCACATAAGGACGCCTGTCAATGACGTTGATTAGCTGCGTAAATACCATTATATACAGTCTATGGTAAATACGTATGTGAATCGCATCATTGGCTGCAGCAGCAAGTCACTGGTCACTCACTGACTCACATTGAAAAATAGCACAGAATGAATTGTTACGTGTTTATTTTATTTACAATTTAGGTTGGATTTTCTTTTTGTGCGCAGCGCAGATTTTCTGTGCGCGGAGACCGTGTCAGCAGTGCGCAATTGCGCACGCACGCAGCGTAGAGGGAACAGTGATTATAATCTTTACTGAACCAGCCCTGGAATTAATAAAAATCTGTATATGGATATGAGTTTCTCTGATGAGACCGCTATGGAAGCCGTAGTAACAATTAACTATCCTTTGAAGGGAAAGATTAGGTCTTCTTCAGGGGGATAAAAAGAATGCTCTCCCTTAAAAAACAAAAAAAATGCATACAATAAAGTAAATCTCTTCTGCACTGCACACATACTACACTTTTGTATAACTCTGGATGTCAGAGTAAAGGCAGACAGATCCACTGATCAGCCACAACATTCTGACCACTGACAGCTGAAGAGAACAACATCCATCATCTTGTTCTAATGCAACGTTCTGCTGGGAAACCTTGACGTTCATGTGGATGTTTGACATGTACCACCACCTAAACACTGCAGGACAAACAACCCCCTAGTCTCCATGGCAACAGCAGTCCTTGATGCCAGCTGCCACCCTCAGCAGGACAAACTGAAACTGCTCATGAGTGGTCTGAGGAACACGACAGAGCTAAGCTGTTCACCTGGGTTCCACACTCCCCACATCCAGATCTGATTGAGCATCTGTGGGATGGTCCAGGATCAGCCTGGTCTAGGTAGGACCCACCCTGCAACCCACAGGATCCACAGAATCCACAGGACATCCCCAGAGGTTCTGATGAACCACTGGGTCAGAGGAGTTTTAGCAGCATAAAGGGACCAACACAGTATTAGTCAGGTGGTCAGAATGTTATACTGTTATATTGTCATGCTGATTATATGATCAGTAAATGTTACCATCAATTATAACGTCCACATTGATCAGGAAAAAAAACAACTATCAGTTCATTCAGAAACTGTGGGGTTAAACCTAAAAACACAGACCTCAACAGCAGTTTGTTTCAAAGCAGAACACCAGCTGGTTTTCACTAAAGAAGCTTTCAGAGCAACAATTAAATGACAGTTTTGTTCTCATTAAGTTCAGAGTCAGCCAAAATAATGTACACACATCAGGAAAAGAAAAACTTTTATAAATATTTCATTTGTATAAGTACTTCTATACATATAGATTCCTCTTTCTAAGTTTGATCAAATCACGATAACTCTGTGTCCTGTTGTACGATGTTTTCCCAACAGATGGCGCTACCCTCATGAATGGAGCATCAACAAGTGACGTCTACAACACAACAGAAATGTCTGGAAGCCAGTGGCCACCACTTTGAGCACCTCTTGTAATTGTAGAGGCCAAAGATAACTTTTATTAATCTCGTGATGTCTGAATAAATTTGGTATTGAAATATTTATGCAAGTTTTTCTTTTCCTGATGTGTGTAAACATTATTTTGGCTGACTCTGTATAATGGGTTTCTGACAGGTCACCAGGCAACATCTTTTTATAATAATGACAAACATACCTGCATTCTACAGGAGTGATTTTCCTCATGTGCAGGTAAAGATGTGTGAGGAGCTTAGAGATGACAGGAGCAGGAGTCATCCTCACTAATTCAGCTTCCACCTAGAAACAGAAAGACCACAAACAAACACACTGATATACTCTCAAACGTTCAACCTCACAGCCTCAAAATATCTGTTTAGGAAGTGTTGTGTTTCTAAATTCTGCTGAAAGCATTGACAGACATTCTCTTACAAGGTTGTGTAAAAAGCAGCCTGTCCTCTGAGCTACTGAGAAATCTTCCTGAACAAAGTTTCTACGTGTAAATCGGCTCAACAAAAACTAAAGCCTCAGTCAGAGATAACAGGTATCACAAATTATAAACAACTTTCTTTAAGTCAGACTTTCTGTTTCAACCTCACACAAAAAGGGGAGTTTAACTCGTCAGGTGACTGAAAATGAACGGCTTGTGCAGTTCTAGATCCAAAAGTAGGATGTTTCAACTCATGTTTTACTACAAATGCATGCAATAATAAATAAATACAATGGCTGGTTGTTAGTTTATTCACTATTAATGCCATTTTATATACTGGATTGAACTTGAGCAGTGGAAGAGAGAAGGAATTTAATGAAATTATGGAGATTCAGAGAGGTAATGTTGCGCAATGTTAAGTTAAGCGTGGTTTAATTCAAACCAGCTGAATATTAAACTTCAGTGCAGCTCAACGGGTTTCAGTTAACCTTAAAGTAAAATAACTTTTTTAAAAGCTAAAATACACAGCAGAGAAATACAGGTTGAGAAGGTCATCCTAACAATGACAGACCTCTGCGTCAGCAACTAACACAGGTGTTCAGCGGTAAGTTAGCCACCTGTGTTTATTAGCCCGCTAGCTAACTTAGCCGCTTAGCTAGCTAACTTAGCGGCTTAGCTAGCTAACGCGTCTGGACCAACTGCTCAAACACGACAAAACACAACTCTTCACAAGTCGCTGACTTAACGTACAACAAAATAACGCTACAGGTTAGAAGTATCTATCTTCTTACCGTGTTTTACTCCAAAAACAAGGTCAACAGCAGCCAGAGATGCTACCAGACGTGCCGACCATAGATATATATAGCAGACTAGATACGCTAGCGCGCTGTCTGTCCTCTTTATATACAGTCTACTGTATCCGTGGGTGGCCATCCGCTCAGAGACCTCCTGATAAACTTTCTCCGTCCAGCTCCCTCTGTATTCTTTGGTCCGCCACCAGAAACAGAAAAGTCTCGACCTCTTCATTCACCCACGGTACAGGTCTGGCTGTCATATTAAAATTATGAAGAACAGAGAGCTCCGTGAAGAGCAATGCACACCGTAGCTGTTTACAGTTTTTTTTTTTTTAATGCCGGTTTTGTTTTCGTGCTGGAGTCGCTCTCCTGTGTCGTCACTTCCTGTCCAATCAGTGGCCTGCACTATGTAGACGTCACATCTGGCTCACTTCATCTCGCTTGGAACCTCAGCCGAGAAGGTACGAAAAATCGTGCCTGGTATGATGCGCTAATCCATATGGAAACGCTCGCAAACAAAGACGAGCCGAGCCGTACTGCGCCGAGTAGATGCTTGTGGAGTCGCGGCTATGGTCTGACCAATGACTGCTCTCTGACTCCGCCCTCTGAGAATCTTGTTGTCGTTTGGCTCCACCCTCGCTGATGACCACTTCTGGTCTCAGAAAATGAAAAAAAACTGGCCTTTTTTTGTTTCTGTCTCTTACTGATTTTATTTATTTATTTATTTTTGTTATTGTAAATATAAAATGAAAATCAAAGCATTTTTAAAATTTCGTACATCCCTTTTTGATCATGAAAAGGAAAAACGCCTTGTATTTCAGTTTTAATTTTTGTATTTTAAAACGAAGATCAAATAACCACTCGTTTTTTGTTTAATACCCGTTTCAGAACGGAAAATCCAATTACCAGATAAATACAAGGACCGTATACTGTCCTCTCTATGAGTTTTCTGATTTCATATGTAGAAAGCTAGCTAACGGTGTGATTCCTCAAACTCAAGGCATAACTTTACTTGTTAATGAAGATTCCCTTTATCATCACCGTAAAACTGAAACAAAGCACAAACTGCAAACAAAAAAAGGTAAGTCAAACAACTTAAGTGCTGATAGACAAGTGCTGTCCAAGGCCACAACATTGAAATAAAAACAGCAGGAGAAGCAGCAGCACCCGGTTCCTCTCACGGTGTGACAAACACTAAAATTCTATACAAAAATCCCGTTTCAACATCATTTTCTACTAAAAATCAATATGGGGAAATTCTACTGCAGGGCAGAACAGTGGGCCTCTTGAGGGGCACTGAACACTGGGCTCTTGGTTGTCTTCCTCAACCTCTTCCTGTGCAGTTTTTTTCTGAGGGGCCCGTATTTGGTCTGCAATCATATTTAGAAGGGTGGTAGTGTTGAGGTAACACCACAGGTTTCCCAGCAGAGCACTGCATCTTAACAAGATGATTAATCGTACTGACTCCACCTGTCTGGTTTTAACGTTGTGATTGTTAGGATTTATTTTTTTAAGGTACTACTAACTGAATACTGAAATTGATATTACAAATGAGTATTACAATATTGATAATAATAGCCATTTAATGTGCAATGAATGCATGAGTTGTGCTTGACCTTTTAAAGGGAAGAGATGGAGCTAAGCTCTAACTCCAAGCTCTGATGGACACAAACAGGTCAGGCTGGAAAGTTACAGTCGCTTACAAAAAATGTTTCTTCTTCTGCACATGCACACACTAACAAAGATAGAGTTTTGGCTTTGATACACAGCACATTCCTATTTCCTTACAAGGTAACAACTAATTGTAATGAAACTGCTAACTCAAGGTTGTTTAAGGGTGGAAACCATAATAATCCTCTCTATGAAATACCACTAATGGTAAGGCTGCATCACATCTCAGCTAACAATGCAATAATACTAACTGGTAGAAAGCGGGAAACAGTTTGCAGGAGGGTTCTTTTTACAGGGTGAGGCTCCTGGGGATTGGATGAATCGTGTGCCAAGAGATATGGACATATCTGTGCACCAACTAATGGGAGAACTAAGTCTAAACCACGGTTTATCCCCACCTTTAGCCAATCACATTTCAATATTTGAATTAGATGTTTGTGTTTTCTAACCAATCACATTTCACCATACTGTATAAAACGTCCTGTTCATATCAGACTTTATCCTTTTCTGGGAGGTTGTTCCAAACAGAAAAGGTCCTTGTACAAGATTCTTTTGAGACACTGATATTTACAAAATAAACAGCTTAATTGGAGAGTAGTAGTTTGTCTTCTGTCTCAAAAAATGAACACGCTCAGCATGATTGATCAGTGTATACACTGGAGAAGCACAGGTGAAATTGCTTACATTAGAAAACTGTAAAAGCCATTTAGCTGAGCTACTTCTAGTGTTCAGTGTGGACCTTTTTCACACCACACATTTGTACGTTTAATACAGGTGTATTAATGATGGCTGCATTCCACATAAGGGCTCCTGCCGGTGTGCATGCTTGTTCACTGTCGGGACACAAAAAGGGAACTCATCCACCATTTATGTTATTTCCACCTGTGCTCTTCCTGCTGTGACAAGTCAAAATGTCCGCTGTGAAAAAGGTCTATTGTGCAATGGGCTCACTGCGGCACATCATGTCAACGATTGTTAATGAAATTTGATCTGGCTTTCTCCCTAATGACAAGTCAGTGCAAAGAGGTTTATTGTCACCCGACACTGTAGTCCTCAAGAAATCTTTTTACTGTGTAAACTGATTGTTTTGATTGTGCAGCTTCCAACTTTTCAGTTTTGACTCACTGGCTACAAGAGGCAGTTTTTTATGATTCATAGATAAGAACAGGTAAAAAACCTATGAAGTGCTGACTAGTGGAACATTTAACAGCTCAAGGGCCAAACAGAGGTGGAAGTATATTTACTCAAGTATACTTAAGTAAATATTTGAGGTACTTCACTTGAGTATTTTAATTTTATGGTTGCTTGTGGTTCCACTGCACTACACTGAGAGGGAAATATTGTACTTTCTGCTCCACTACATTTCTTCGACAGGCATTTGTAGCTAAATGATTTTTTTAAGCAATGGATGATATAACAAGCTTTATAAATAGAACACACTGGTAATGATTAAACCAGTGGTTTACAATCTTTTCAGCTTAATGTTTTACAAAGAACCGTGTGTGCTCAGAATCCAATTTAGATGTCAATGAATTGCGAACAGCTCTACCAAATATAAAATCACTACCTTTCAAGTTCTCACATGGTTTCATGTCAATAAATGTTTAAATGATTCAGTATCTCTATGACCTACACTACTGGTCAAATGCTTTAGAATGTCCGAGTTTTTTTCAGTTTTTTATTGAAATTCAAACAGTTCAATTCCAATGAATAACTTGAAATGGTACAAAGGTAAGTGATGAACTGCCAGAGGTTAAAAAAGGTAAGGTTACCCAAAACTGAAAAACCTTTGGTTCTGATTGGGAATGTAAAATGTGCATAAATAAAGACTTCTGGCTTCTGCTGAGCTAAAGTACCCTTCAGCGAGACTTTAAATCTGGCATTGCCGTGACACAAAGAGCAAAGAATCACCAAAAGCGAACTAACTCTGTGTCATCCAGGTGCAGTACATAGCCTATGGCAAAGTGTACCTCGACTCTAACCCAGACTTCCCCTTTGGTTCATCATGCAGGATTTTTGTACTCCATCCAGTAGGAGAAAGGATGGTTCCTCAGTGTGTGACATCAACTGTTAAACATGGAGGAGGAAGTGTGATGGTCTGGGGCTGTTTTGCTGGATCCAGGGTTGGTGACTTGTACAGAGTGAGAGGAACCCTGAACCAAAACGACTACCACAGCATTCTGCAGCGCCATGCAGTTCCCTCTGGTATGTTCTAGGTGGTCAGGGGTTCATCCTGCATCAAGATAATGACCCAAAACATCAGTCCAAGCTATGACAGAACTACCTTAGGAAAAAAGAACAAGATAGTGAGCTTGAAAACATGGAGTGGCAGCACAGTCTCCAGACTTAAACCCCATGGAGCAGGTTTGGGATGAACTGGACAGAAGAATGAAAGCAAAGCAACCTACAAGAACCTCACATTTATGGGAACGTCTGCTACAGAGTTGGAAGAACTTTCTGAAGAATATTTGATTTCCATTGTGGAAAGAATTCCACGAGTGTGTTCAGCTGTTATATCTGCAAAAGGTGGCTACTTTGATGAGTCAAAAGTTCTGAATATATTTTGGTTTCTAAATTGATTTTTTAAACTTCATTCATTTATTTGTTCTATACTTTCATTTCAGAGTACAGTGAGACATTAACATGAATCCTTTACAATTAAAAAAATGGTAAGATTGAGATGTTCAAAAACTTTTGACCGGTTGTGTATGTAACTACATTTTGCTGCTCATACTTATGTACATTTGTTGAAGCAGGACTTTTTATTTAGTGTTTTACTTGTCATGGAATATTTTTAAATTACTGTGGTGACACTTCCCTGTAGTAAAGGATCTGAATATTTCTTCCACCGCTGGAGCCGGATGCATTTTCTTCAGGAGTAAATACAAAACAAAATCAGCTTAAAGTGAGTATTACATTCTCCAAATCATCACAAACAGGTGTCCAGGTTGTTCCAACAATGTGCCATATCGATGTCAAAGATAATCTGGGAATTATGTTCACAACTTGTTTCTACTGCCCCCAAGTGGCTAATTTTTACAAGTTTAAGTAAAGTTTAAGTTTAAGTAATTTACTTAAGCACACAAATCAATAGCAGAAAGTACTTAAAAGTTCCAAAAGCAAAATGTAATTAGTTGAACTTTTTCATATCCCATTTGAAAGACTAATTTAATATATATAAATGCATAGTATTTACTTAACTGAGCCAATGTTGGAAATGTAAAATTTCTCTAAAAAGTACCTGAAAACTGGTGCCTGTCAGGAAATAGTAAATGACAATAATTCCACCTGAATCATGGTAAGTGGCTGAAATGTTATTATTTCCTATTACTTTATATATGACATTGCAGGGTGTATATACTACATATATTTATTTACCAGACTAACTTAAATATTCAAGTTAAAAACCTATAATATCATGCGAGTACATCTTCTACCAAATTACCAATTTAAAAATTAGGCCATTAAAAATGATATTGTATCTCTATTGTCATACCATAAAACAATGGACTGCTAGTTAATCTACTTATTTTTCAACATCACTTCCTTAAGGCCATGACAATTCCTGTAATCAACCCTCGTCAGTTTAAAGTTATTCCTCTTTTTAGTTTCACACTTGTGAAACATTTTGTAAACACATAGGGAAGGTTTTCTTTAGTTTCTTTCCCACCATCGATCGCTTGCTCATAGGGAATCTAAAGGCAGCTTCGGATTGTTGGGTTTTCTGTTCTTTGTTTAAAATTAGTAAGGTCTTTACCTTACTATGTGAAGTGCTATGAGATGACTTAGGTTTTGGATTGTTGCAATATGAATAAAATTGAACACTCTGCAGGCAGACATGTTGCAACCAAAATCCTGCACTAGCTGCCGTGTTAAAAATAGCTGAATGGATCCAGCCAGGCTCCAACAGCTACAGTAAACTGATCTATACTCCACTGTAATCTGTCTCACACACATACACACACACCATTCATTACATATATAATGCTGCAATCCACAACAAACGAAAATGACAAAGCCTCTCATAATGGCAATAAATTATTTTAATGCAAGACTCATCTAAAGCAAATTGCATCTAATGGGTAAATTGGTTTTCATACGTTTAGCAATCACAACCTCATTTTTTTTCTCACATTTTAAGTTTTATTTCCAAGGTAGATAATAAAAGTAATATTAGAATCATTTTTTCACATCAAGATAAGCAAGAAAAAAAAACAAACATTGTGGCCATCAAATGTTAACAGTAATCAAACATAAATCACTGTCGTCTTTAAAAATGCATTCCATTTATTGTCGTATGATTCTACCTGAAGACAGACATTTGCAAAAACAACTTGTGTGCAAATTAAAGGGATACATTTCAAGCATCAGCATCTTAAGAGCACCCCGTGGCTCATTAGCAGCCAGGGTCTTGGTGGCCTTTGGGTATGGTGTCCAGAAATAAGGGGGTAGTCCTTGGGCATTGTAGACAGCATAGCTGAAGGGAGGGTTAGGGAGAGCTGGAGATGGTTGAGGGGGGCAGGCAGGAGTGTTATCTTACAGAGGTAATGATCATAAAGTGCCAAAGAGCATCACGCCAGATGAGCCTGAGATCCAAGTATACTGTATGCATGCGTGTTGTGTATCTACTTTGGTGTGTGTGTCTGTTAGGTGTAGGTGCACAGTTTCAGTGTAGAGCCTGAGATTCAGGTTAAGTTTAGAAGCTCAGTTACAAGCTGCAACAGCGTAACCCTGAACAGTTTAGTCAGTCAGTGCTGAGGCCTTCACATCACGGTAGAGTGAGTGGCTCTGGGAAGAGGCTTCCATATGGGATCAAGGCTTTCATTTTTGAACGAGTACAGGACTTGTAGAGGAAATGGGAGGGTAGTTGCGAGGTTTAAGGCAGACGGGGGGAAGGGGGTGATGGGGTTCGAGGCACAGAAATGGGGGCAAGAGGGTAATGGGGGTGAACAGTTGGGGAATAGCGTTATGTCAGCATGTCCCAGAGACAGCAGCAACACAGAGCTGTCCAGCAGGCTGTCAGGCATGTGTCTCCTGTGTCGTCCCTTCTCCTGTCTTCCACCACATACACTGCAGAGAGGGAAAGAGAAGAGTTTGGGAGGGTTAACAAGATGAGAGAGAAAAGGGCAAAAGAATGGAAGATAATTTCATGAAAGCAATTAGTGATTTCTTTTCCGTAAATTGCACAAAACCAGAGATAATTCCCAGAATTATACTGTCAACTCTCCGGCAGTGAGTTCAAGTGTAACCGCGGCTGATATGATTTTCCTCTAATTACGTTCATCATGGGAGGCACATCTCCATGGTAATACCATGGCAGCCCAGAGCCATGATCAGACAGCATTACAGCTGAGTAGCATTAGCGCTGCTTAGAGGTAGATAAAATGAGATCTTTTAGGACTACATACCTCCATGCCTAAACAAGACATCTCCCTTTACTTCACATGTATTGCGGTGGCTCTATGTCACCTTTAGTCAGTGCATCTAAATTAAAATTGTGAGAGGTCTCTGCTGGACATACATGAGGTTTAACAGCTGCTCCCACCAAAGGAACAAAACACAAGTCAAACAACAGGCCTGAACGAATGCATCTCCCCTTCCTCGTGATTAATCATTTATGTGGAGGCAAACACTCATCCAGCTCTTAACAGACTATGTGGCATGTTACCAAGGTGACCTGCTCTTGGTCAGTAGACAAAGTGAAGGTAGCTCTCCATTACCATTCCGAACCATCAAAGTGAATGCTGATAGCAAAAACAACAAAGAGCTGATTAATGATTGGCCAATATTTAAAAAAATAAACAGCGCTATCAAAATGACTCAGCAAGAATCTCACAGCAGAACATTTTCCTTTGATCAAAGCAGAAGAATCTTATCTCAAGTCAGCTACAAGAGCAGTAACACCTCGGTGCCTGCTTTAAAACATCAAGGTGTTAACTACGTTCCTCACAAAAGGCTGTTCTTTTTGCATATTCATTTTGAATATTTTACAACGTGTTTTTTTGTTTCACAGCATGTGCTACAGTTTATTGGATGCTCAGTTGGGAGTTGCTACTGCATTTACACACCTTTCATCTTAAGCCTGGCTTGACTTCTCACTTTTGAATCCTTAATTGCTTATTCTGTATACCAAAAGTTGCAACATTTTCCATTCCCAGACAGAGCTGCAACGATTGCCGGTGAACTGATTAGACTCAATAACAACTACTTTAATAGAGCATTAATTAAGTTGTTTTCAAGCAAAATGCAAAATATCTTTGTTCCAGCTGTGAGGATTGTAAGGATTTTCAGAAACCTAAGCAGCTAAATGGAAGTCAGTCTCATTAGTTTTATTATTTACCTGAGCTTCTCCTACTGTGACTTATCAAATTACATCAGGGAAAATGGCCTGATAAAAAAACGGCTTAACAAACTGCTAGTATCTGCAAAGCAGGGTCACATAACCAATGAAGAAAGCTGTGGGCATTGATAGACTAATTTACAACACTAAAAGAAGGTAAAGAAGTACATATACGGTGAGCTGTTCCAGGAAAGTTTCCGAGTCTCTTTATGACAAGAGAAAACTTTTTAATTAACCTGCATTTCTTAATTCTTTCACCTCTATTTAGATGTTGCAAATTGTGATTCAAACTGGAGAAAACAGGATAATAACAGGACACGGCTTAAACTGACTGTGGTATGAGACAACAAATGCTATTTTCAGTAATCATTACATACTGAAATGTCTCCACCAGAACATTTAAAAACATAAATAACAAGTCAGCTTTACTGGTCTCCAAGCAGTAAACATGCAAACAGATTAGCTCACTAGTGGTTGTGCTGACTCAGCTTGGTCACATGACCCTCGCCATACCATTTACAGCAGTCTGTTAAGAATCTCCCAAGCTGCCCTGCAACCCTATTCCCAGTAAACAAGTCTTTCAGCAAAGCTCTTCTTCCAGTCATTCTGCTTCTAAGTAATTTTTCACACATACCAGGGCTCCAGACTACGACCAAAATGATTGCATTTGCGACCTTTTTTTTGAGTGTCCAAGTTAAAATTTCTACTGATCGCATTGTGCTAGTATGCGGTGATCATTAAGCTGTGTTGCTGTGTGTTCCTCTAAACGGCACAGGCAGCTACTTTGTTAACCACACTGTTCCACAGCACACCTACATGTGTTGTTTTTCCCGCTCTTAGAATAGAAATAGAATAGGATGGAAAACTTCATTAATCCAAGGGGAAATTTGGTTGCTACAGTAGAAAGAGTACAGTTCCTGCCAAAATACAAATAAGCAAAACTGTGTAGTAAACAAAAATAGACAATAATAAAATATAAAATGCAAAATGTCCAGAATGTACAAATGTTAAAGCATTTTATGAAAAGACTGCATGTAGAAAAAAATCACTTTGTTTCATCTGGGACAAATTTGACATTAGAAAGCCCTAGTTTAACTCTTTTCAAAGTAATTTTTGGTTACACACCTGTCTGAGCACACCACAGCTACCAAGCAGCAGCTACCGCAGCCTGCAATGTGGGGTGTCTCAGGAACTTTTGTAAATTGTAGTGTCCACTGATAAGAAAATGTTCAGCAAGTGATGTGTGTTGCATGTGACAAGTTGGGAGGTGTGACGAAATGAGAAAGCTGAACACACTGGTACTACCAGTGAAAAAGTTAGCCTGGAGCCCTGCATACATGTTGAGTGTGACCACCCA
Source organism: Amphiprion ocellaris (assembly GCF_022539595.1). Classification (NCBI taxonomy): domain Eukaryota; kingdom Metazoa; phylum Chordata; class Actinopteri; family Pomacentridae; genus Amphiprion; species Amphiprion ocellaris. Next base: position 32,717,713 of record NC_072778.1, on the reverse strand, counting down.
CCTGTGTTTTTAGGAGCCTCCCCATACATAGGTCCAGGAGGGGGTCCACCCTGCCAGCCAAACTGTGGTTGTCCAGGGTATCCCTGATACGGAGGCTGTCCGGGGCCAGGATAAGGACCTCCAGGGCCCATTGGTCCCGCAGGGTAGTTAGGGTAAGCTGGATTAGGCTGCTCCATGTTCACAGGGTATCCCTGTGCAGGATAACCCTGAGGAGGGTAGCCCTGTTGGGCTGGGTAGCCTGGAGCAGTTGGGCCATTGCCTGGGTATGGAGGGGGCTGCTCAAAATTCATCTTTTGGTGCAACAATTACTATAAAATATAAGAAAAGACAGGAGTGATAGTGTGAGTAGTGGCACTTTTCTTGTTTGCAAGTGGACATACTGAAGACATGGATTTACACATATGCACCATGTTTATCTATGCTAGTATTAATGTTAAACGGGAAACAAATACAAAACACTGCAAGTAAGTATGACATGTTAGCAGTGAGCACATCTTGTTTCTACCCTCTATCTTCTTAACAAAGGGGAATGCATATTTGTTGTTCTTACACAGCATCTCTTCAACAGAATGGATGTCATGAAACAACCAAGTGTGAACTATATTCTAAATGATAACAGGCAGATTGACAGGATGGTCATGAAACAGAAATCAAATGTCAGTAACGAGTCACACGTGTGACACATACAGTTAATGAGTCTGTTTACACTGGCTTGTGAAATGTCTCACTGTTCCAGGACATTTTAGGGGACAAGATTGTGTAATTCACAAGTTCCATTCATGCAGAAATCCATCTTGAGCAACATGTGAAAATTTATCTGTTGTGTCATGCTGTCTGAAAGTTTTTTAGACAACAAATGTTAGTTTTACTCACATTAAAGCGCTTGTACATGTCCTAAACTGATGTACCAGCAGCTAATGTCCATATCTTATTCTCTTGTCATGTGTGGCATTGTGTCATTTGAATAAAGCTGCATTGTAAGGTGGCATTTTATAATCACTGGTCAAAGGAGTGTCTGTGTACTAGTCACACTACTTGATTATTGTCCTTTAAAGCCACACCTGACTAGGCTGTAGATCAACTCAGTGGAACAGAATTTGTCACCGGTTAAAGATTTCAAGAACTTTTTGTGCAAAATTGGGTAAATTTAGCCCCTTTCTAAACACAGCCATGAGATTTTTAACCTTTTCTCTAAGTCAGAAAAAAATACCATTTGCACACTGTCAAATGACTCAAAATAAAATAGTTTTATATATGTGTATTTAGATCTAGGCTTGAATAATTCTACCTAAAATGTCTACATTGATAGTGACTTTCGTACTACACAAACAGAAATAGAGACATTTTGAGGTTATCAAATTGTATTCTGGTTCTTTCTCAAAGACTAATCTCTAAATTTTAGCAAATCTCTCTTAACTTGCTTCATTGCTCTTTCCAACTCAGAAAATATTTCCCCTTTTCATCTCCTCACACTTCTCTTTATGCCCTGCCTTCCTATTAGTTTCCCCTTAAGATGGCTGGGTAGCCTCTAGAGTCAGGTAGGTAATGAATTCCCCTGAGTCCTGATAAAACACCATGTTTTCAGACAGGTATAAAAAAAGATCTAACTACTACCCAGGAGAGAAAAGCATACATCATATAGTATATTCTCTTAATCCCTAAACCTGTCTCCTGGCGTTTTATGCTTCTGCTCACATGGCAAATAACCACAATCTCCACGGCCACACAGGAAAGACAAGCACAGAACGATATCTGAATGTTTGCAGAGGGTGTCTTACGATTCAATGGTCAATCACAACCCACATCAAGTCCATCAGAGATAAGCACTATTATCTTACTGTTCACACACAGACTTTACAAATAGAGAAGCCAGCTCCACTGTGTGAAGGTTGAGCCTAATGAAATGAACCATAGGGAAGAGAGGAAAAGATTGCTGTGGCCATACAGGCCCGTACCAGCTGTGTTTTCACACTTAAAAGTTTGTCTCACTCAGAAACACACAAATGTTGTGTGAAACCAATATGTAAAAAAAAAATAAATCAAGAAACCATTACTTTTAAGCTGTTGTCTATACAGATACGGTTATAATTTCTAGCTCAATTTGAAAGTATCACTCACTTCTTTCTGAGGTTTAACAGGGGAAAAAACAAATGACACATATGCAAACTGACACACAGCCACATAGAAAACACAGTCATTAGTGTAGTATCTCTTATGTTATTTTTTCCACCCCAGACCTCATGAGAAGGAAGTACATTTCTCAAACACACTAATGGCTTCTGATAAAGTAGATCCGGGCCCATCACAAACCCCCATGCTAGCCTTCATCATTGGATTTGCTCATGCGGAACAACCATAACAACGGAAAGTGGGCCAGATGGAGAACAGCAACTGTGCTTGGCCTGGCAGGATTCTTCTGTCACGTTTTTTATTTACCCTGAAAACATCTAAATAGCTGTACAGCTCCTGTCTGCTCATCTTCTCCATCCACGTCCAATTTTTTGCTGTAACTGCGAGCTGAATTTTGTCAAGAGTTATAGCTCAACACACAGAAGCTAATTGCCAATTCGTGTATCTGTACTTGTTATCTGTTTTGGGGAAAATTATATTGAATTTACTGGACTCAAAGTATCTCTAATTGCCTAATAACATTTGTAACAGGTTAAATAGTGGCTCTTGGGTGTTGTAATACCTGAGGATAAGATACTAAGAACATTCCAACTAATTTCTAAATACTAGGAGACTGTTAAGATTACACAAGCCAAAGGGGAATTGTAAGTAATACAACTGTTAATGTACAAATAAGCTTCCCTGTGTGCTGTTTGTCAAACGACATTTTCACCTGGCCATTTCACCACCTGAACGTGCTCTTAAAGCTGCTGACAGATGACACAGCCTCTGTAACTATGGTTACTGTGCTCCAGGAGGAACTGAACGATCCCTGGTGATTTGCTTTTGTCACGCCTGTTGGCCAGCATGCACAATACCACAACCCTCGAACTGGCTCACCTAATGAAATGCATTCGGTTTGAATGTTTTCATTGCACCTGTCCTCTTTCTGCAATGAAATGCCAAAATGCCTGCTGAGAAAAGGTCTATTATTAGAGCTCTCTTTCTTCCTGTTAATAGTTAGGCTTCTTCTTTTGTGAAAACAGTGTTAGATTACTGACTGAAGGCTGAGAAAGGGCTTCTTTCAAAGGGACTTTACAAATAATGAGTAATCTGACACCAATAAGGACATCCACCATCAACACTCTCTGTCTAGGTGACCATACTTTTATTGTCCCCACGTAAATCTGCCCTAGACTGTGCTATCAGATTAAGTTCTGACGATAAACGATTTACAGTTACAGTTGACACGTATTAGGGCTTGCTCAGTGTGTCTTTGCTACGTGGCCATATGGCAGTTTTATGCGTGTGCTTTGTTTTTCCCCTGTTGAATGGCAGGAAGAGGTGAGTGAGCTCAGCCACTGTTTCCACAACAGTATCGTGGTGCTAATATCATATACAGACACACACATGTACAGACCACCTGAGACCTTTCTGGACCCTTTAATCCCACTGAACTAAAAACCATAGTAGATACTGACAAAGAAATAAAATGGCATAGTCAGTTCACAAACTAATGTGTTATCATGATGGCAGCATTTAACTATCTTTTACGAAAAAAACACAACTGGGTCAAAGTTATACACCTCTATAAAGACATTACTTCTGTTGACTAAGGAAGTTAAAATCTTAATTACACTTTATATTGCTTTACTGCAGCTGCAATTAAGGTATAAATGCCAAAGTTCTGATCATAAAATAAATGTACAATGAGCTGACAGGAAACTGGGACAATAAACATGAACAACCAAAATTGGTTTGTATTTGTACACTGGCCATGTACCAGTTGTGTCAGTTTCGAAGTAATATGTCTAACAAAAGTACTCCCTGTTAACACAATAGCCATTGTTAACCTCCAAATGCTAACATCCTTATAATTAAATATTTGCACAATGACCTGAGAAGATACTGGAAGAACAAATACAAGCTATTTTATTCGGCCAGGCAATGTACCTGTTTTGTCAGATTTAAAGTACTATGTCCAGCAGATGTAGAAGAGAGGGTACTAGGAAAACAAATATGAACAAAGTAATTCCAGTTTTATTCAGATAGAGATATACACTGAAAGTGTAGCAGCTTTGTCCACTTTAAAGTAGCATGTTCTGCAGAAGTATTGCCTGTTAACACAAAAAACACTCAGTTTAACCCCTGAAATGATGGCCTTCGGGGCAGAAATGAAAACAGGTTTCTACTGACTTCGTTTAAGCTGAAAGAGGTTCATTATTTTGAAACTATGTGCACACAGGCTGAGTTATCCGTGTGACAAAGCAGCTCTGTAGCCTGGCAGCAAGAGTTAACTGCCCCATGTCTAGAGACATCACGAGATAAGACTGTGAGAATATGATGACACCCCATTGGAGCCAATTAGAAAGAATCACAACAACAAGTTATCTCACACAAACACCCACTTAGAGCACACAAAAGCTAAGTGAAGACAGCTGATACAAAAATATGTATAATTCACAGTACAGAAATCTTACAAACTGAAGGGGCATTTAGCCTAACAACATAAATCTGCAATTAAGCTAGCGCTAGTTTGATGATAGCTAAATATTAGATTTTGTTAGTGGGACTAGCTTGCTAATATTAGTGCTGGTATTAATAAACATAAGAATAATTAGGTTAAGATAATAAAATAGTAGAATTATTAAACAAATAACAAAAGCTAAACCTAAAAGGCACCTGCAGGCCACAACCCAGTCCACTAACGTTCAGTTTCCCCGAACTTCACAGTGACTCTGCTCGTTATCACATAGACACAAAAGTTACGGATATGTTTGGACCACTTACCTTTAAAACGAACAGTATCCCGGCGTTTAGTAAAAAACAGCAACGTCTGCAGGGCAGGAAACTCCGTCAGTGCTCAGTGTTTGTGACTATCTTCTACCGCAATGTGCGACCCTCTACAGCAACCCAGTGCGTGTCGCGTCGTTTGCTTGGACGTGACGTCGGTTGAAGGGTACGATTCGGGGAGTGCCAGCGGGCAGCGAGCCACCTGATTGGCTGCTGAGCCGAGCGTTGCTCGCAGCGACCAATCAGATGCCACAGCGATTACCAGAGGGACGTCAGGGAAAAACAATGACTCCAGATCATTTGACTAGCTGAAAGATTAAACTACATCACCAGGCCAGTGACGACATGAAACAAGGACAGAGCGTGACTAACAAATGTTAATCATTTTCTGCTGTTACATTGTAAATTTCCCCGCTGTGGGATCAGTAAAGGTTTAATCTATCTATCTAATCTATTAATTAGTGACCCAGCACCTTACCGTCATCTTTGACTGCAGAGCTTATGTAAATTTTGACACACCTCACACACTGTTAAAAAAATTCATTTGTACATATAATACATTATAATAGGCAAATAAACTAATATTTTTGAGCTTTTTCAGGAAGTACATCATTGTGCTTTTATGCATCACATAACGGTAGACCTGTCTGGATAAAGTGCATTTCTCTTTTCCGTCCAGCAGATGCCAGGCTAGTCCCAGCCAAGTCTTCTCTAAATTTCTTCCACTGCAATAACAAAGCAATGGGTTACTGTGTTTTTATGTAAGATTATATCTTGACTAGCATGGTTTCTATTAGCTATACATGCCTCAGTGCAGAGGCTTGCTATTGACAATTACCATATAATGATACTATTTCTAACTAGTTCCTTGTCATTTTTCAACCAAAACACACCTTGCAGGGCAATAAATTTAAAATTTTATTTTAATAAGAATGTGTCATAAACATTAAGGAACTCAATGCCTATGAATGAAGCATTTGACAATTAAGGTGGGGTAAACAGTCCCAATACTATGTCTGTGTTATTGTAAAATGTTCTGTTTATGGAAGAGCCTTCTTGGTTCCTGTTATGACACCAAATGGCTCATGAGCCACTCTGCATGTGCTGAGTTTTAATTCAGCGTTAGTGTCTACAAGCTTTTTAGGTGGGCAGCGACTAGACAGATCACAGGCAGAGTGAGGCAGACATGCACACACTTCCAAACACATGCATATATACATTTTATTATGAGATCATGTACATGCATAGAATCCCGAAGCCAATGGTTGTAGAAGTACTTAATAATAAAGAAATACCCCTTTACAAGCAAACACCCTGCATTCACAATTATATTTAAGTATGATCAGCAAAATGTACTACAAGTATCAGAGATATAAGTACTTATTATGCGTTTAAGTGTTACATTAAATCTTATTAGATAATAATTACTAATGCTCCATTACAAAAGCCGATTTTTAATGTTGAGGTGGACCTAATTTACCTATATTGTAATACTGTTCTAAAACAAAATGTAATATTTTATAAGCTGATTGCATAGTTTTGTGTCTCCTATTATTGTGTTGTGTCCATAACTGTGAAAGGTAAACCCACTAACGTATATTTGCAACATGCACACTCACATGTCATGGTAGGGTGTTGGTATACGTGGTCGTGAAATATCATACTAGACTTTCCATTAGATATGACATTACTTGAGGACAGTATGAATATAGCAGTATACCAGCAGCAGCCTGCCAGTTATGACAGCTGCCATTGTCAGTGGAACTTAAAGGGAAGTGGTCCCTGTTCTGTAATACCAGACCATGTAGCAACATGTGATAAGTCTTGCACAATGAGTATGTACAATGGATGTATCAACAGACAGTGTTGTAGTGCAGTGGTGACCCTGAGAATCCTCAGAGGACCTTTGATAGATACACACTAAGCTATATTTACAGCGAGTACAAAGTTATGCACACAATATGTTGATGCAAAGTACTGGTGGTACATTAAGCAACAGCTTGGCAGCAGCTTTGAAAGGGCTGTGAGGTGTATATATCAGAGACTGCACAATAAACAGCAGAGAATTATATGCTTTAGTGAGCCAAAACATGGCAACATAGTGTAGTCTGCACTGTAATGCTGAAAATAATGTACAGTAAACAGATCAATTCAGAGGAGTAGCTCAAAATTCAGTTTGTAATTTCTGCAAACAAACCAGAACAAATCAGTAACAAAATGTATTTGATGAACCTTTTGTAATCCAAACAAAAACTGCCAGTGTCTCAGATTTATTTTCCAAGCAAACCAGTGATCTAGGTATCACAGTGTACTATTTACACAGGTACTCAACTGAAGTCACTGTACAACAATTACCTGACCTCCTGCGGTGCAAACATTAAAGTAAATGTATTGTGAAGTGAATTCTGTGTGTTCATGCAAGTGTTAAGCATATGGTTCACTTCAGCCCTGTTGCCTCCCTGTCATGATAGATGTCACCGAGCAGACTGTGTGTTTGAGTGTCTGTTTACATCGTTACCCCGGCAATTCAGTCCGAGCCTGTATCGTCGGCTTCAGCGGGACTAGCTAACAAAAATAGACCCTCATCGACTAACCCAACCCTCCAACGGGGAAACTGGAAGAGGACCAGGCAGAGAGGGAGGGGCGGAGAGATGAAAAGGGGGCATATTTGGTCTTTGGAAAAGGGCACTGGGGCAAGCTTACCAGGGTTCATTGAAACTCAAGGGGAACAGGTGACTGTCTGCGGTGTTGTTTACAAGCCGGATATACTCCAGAACAACATCTCATAGCCATTGACTGATTAGCTACGTGAATAGGTAGCATATAGCAAAACTGTCTCATTTACACAACCATGGTTGCCATTCGGATTCAATATAATGTGTGTAATGCAGCTAAAGATCACTATATCCTTAGTCTAATCTCACTACTCACATATGTGTTATTATATTTTGTCATACTCTTATAATACAAAATACAATGCAACAAAAATACACCTGTTAGCAGATAGTTTTGGCCCTAGCTCAGTGATTTATACCTTGTAAAGAAACTTGCAGACAAGTCTATGTGTCACTGTCACATGCCTTGTGATATATTCACTAGTTATGGCTCTCCCAGTCTAGCCAACGCATTGGCACTTTTACAAAATTGTTTGACACAGAATCATATATGAGTGCATAATTATAAACACACACACAACCAAAATCAGTGCAGAAGAGATTGGTATTGTGTAATTCTGGTCAGTGTTTTTTTTTGTGTGTTAATTCAGCCAAGTTTCTGTGATAAATCTAACCTTGATGTACTTTTTCCTGTACACCAAAACATTGTTTACACATGCACATCTCAGATTAGTACAAGGAATGTCTACACCAGGCTCAATGTATCGGTTAATGTGCATTAAATATAAAATAACCAACTTCTTACTGAGTGTCAGCAAGCAATAGTGCTTTAGTGTATGTATGTACACATGGACTTCGAGGTTTATGGAGTGCTTTCTAGTATCACTTTCAACCTCATATTTACTCTGCCAGAAAGGAAATCCCTAAAAACTACACGATGGGAGCATGCCACCTGGCACCTGGCTTTGCCCTCACGTGCATTCGCTCTCACGTGTTTTATGAAAACAGACATGCACACAAACTGAGGTTTACTCAGTATTTCAGTGACTTTAGGTAAAGAGTTATCTTATCATCCTGCTGTCTGGACCCAGTATTTGCTGAAGGGCTCAATAACACTGCAGTGGACCGAGTGCTGAGTCTGACATTCATATTATGAAGGAGTTAATAAATGGGAGCTTCCTGGACAGAAGTCTCTTGTTAGTTGTAATGCAATTTGAAGAGGTTGCCAGTCCCGTCTGGAAGACCACAGGACTAGAAAAGCTGAGCAGACTGACCCAAATTACTACGTTACACAAAACGCTTAAGGCCTCCTTGTTGCAAAGGCATTTTTATTTTTAAAAAATATCAAAATTAAAGGACTTATCAGAGCCAGAAACTGTAAAAACAGAAGGAAATAATGGATTTTCAACTTTCTAAAGGTTCTTTCTATAATCATGTCGGGACACGGGAAATACCTTCAAATCTAAGCTTAAAATTATGATATTTGAACAGAATCACTCTATTCTGCAAGTCTTACTTATAATTTTGCAGTAAAAATGAAAAAAAGTTGTACTCCTGATGCAACCAACAGGCCATAGCTGACTTAACTGACCAAGAGGCACATGACAAAAATTCAAAGGCTATTCAGCTGAACTGCAGGCTGTGTTTACACAGAGCATAAAGACAGGTATGGAAAAAAAGAGAGACACATACTTGACCTTTGAAATAAATGCAGTGTGACTCAAAAACAGCACACAGTGAAGCAAATTGTCAACAAGCTGTAGGAGGATACATTTAGCAGGGTGAAATACCTTTCTAAAGTTGATGTGCAGATCAGTGTGGAAATGGCTAGTTTGGAGAGGTTGTAAAAATGTAAATGGTCAAATATCTATACCATGTAGAGCAATCACTTATTCTGGAAATATGTTAAACATGTTAATTTCATTCCAAATCAGTAATCAAAATTACTTTTTAAAAATAACTTACGGCATTACAACTATGTCACATTACACAGAACACATTTTTGAGTTCTCACTACTTCTGGCTATGGTTGTGTTGTTTCCATAGAGGTGCAGGGCTTCATATTGCTGTGAAAAAATGAGCAAATATATGGCAGGAGAAAGAAAAGCCGAGGAACCGTCTGGGGTTCCTAGTGTTACAATCCAAATCATGTCCCCATCAGAAAGCAAATATCAATGCAATAGCTACCTCAGCATAACTCATAAATACTCAATAAATCCACAATTACATATCTGAGATAACTGGCTGGTCAAATACCAGCAGGTGTTGCACTCCACCCCCACACTGTAGTGTAGTTTCTGGCCTTTGGGCTGCAGCTGCCCTCATTCCTCAAGACCGAGCCTGCTCCTGCACTCAGTCTCCGTAATCTACAGATCAACGATTGGAAAAAGCGAGCAAAACCAACCCTGACCCTGCTGATACAATGGGAGAGGCTGAGCACACAGTGGACATTGGTCTGGCTAGCCTTCGGTGTGCTAACGGTGTATTTGGAATTCACTCCAGTTGAGGATGTTTTTACCCCATCATTAGCTTCATCCTCTGATGTTGTATGCATGAGTTTTATCATATCAAATTTGATAATTCTGACTGTTAAAGAATTAATCTCCCATTAACATGAGATTATTTTTTGACCCTAATGCTAATACTTTACCATAATCCAACTGCTTCCCTCTTTAATCAGTTGAGCACAGATGAGCCAACCCTGCCTGCCTGTGTGAGGGGAGTTCCCTCTACCATGGCACAAAAACACACCGTTCCATGCAGGAGACGGTTACACAACTCATCAACCGCTTAGCATGTACATTTCTGATGCCACATGCTTTTCCATTACACAAGGTGTCAAGAGGCTGTGGGGAAAGAGCTCAGTCACTGAAACATACACCGATTGGCCAAAACAATAAAACCACTGCATGGCAAAGTGAAAAACACTGATTATCTCAGTACGATGCGATGTTCTGCTGGGTCCTGGCATTCATGTGGATGTTACTTTTGACACATATCACCCATCTGAATATTGTTAAAGGCCAAGTGCTGCCCCCATGCCATCGACACAAGCTTGCTACAGCACAAGAAGTGCTCAGGAATGGTTCGAGCGACCTGGCAAAAACTCAGAAGTGTTGACCTGCCCCCAGCTACATCCACAGTGGCCAAACCTCTCAGCCTACACCTCCTGGGTCCATGGCTTAGTGGGTCAGAGCTCATGTTGGCAGCATTAGGTAGACTTACACAATATTAGACATGTGGTTATAGTGTTGTGGCGCATCTGTGTAATTCCATCTCCTAGCTGTACTCTACATTGACCACAGACTTGCACTTTGAGCACTGTCCAATATACATACTGGAGATTTATGGGTCAAAGTCTCAGGTTATGAAACGTATGAACACTTTAAAAATGTTTCTCCTGAGAGATACAACCCACGTTTTGTTGTATTTGTTGCAAATGTTATCAGCAAGTGACATAGACAGGATTTTAAACGAGTTCATGGCTAAACTTATGTCATCACACAGCTTTACGATAAGATAAAGCATAGGGAAGAACACATTATGTAATTTATTGCACTTTACATCATAGATAAGACAATGCAACTGCCCTAAACAAATGCACTAAAAATGAAAACACACACCATTATAAAACAGTTTTATCAGCTTTTATTTAGTTTTTTTCACATTCCATTTCCTCCTCCATACAAAACAAAGTAGGAGCCGATTTTCGGTAGGCTCTGACCCCAATATAAAGAGACATGTTTTCCTGTCCCAAAGGAAGTTACCCTTCCTTTTCTTGGGGATACACAAGAAAACAAAACTGAAAAAAACTCTACATGTCTTAATGTAATCACCTTTTATTCCCCAACTTAAAAAATAGGCTACATAGTACATGTTTCTTATTTACAAAAGATAAAAAAAAAAAAAAGTGAAATCAAAATGGATTTTTCAATCCTGCTGAAGCTCTCAAGTGTGTGAGCAACCAATCAACCCAGTTAATATAATTGATACAATGTCTTAGTTTAATACTTTTATTTAGGGTGAAAAACACCCTACTGTTTTCTAACTTCTTCATTCTTTCTGGTTCCTCACAAAAGCTTTTAATTAAAAAAGGGTGACAAAAAAGCTTTAAATGTAATGCATAACAGTCATTAATGACCTTGGAGGTGTTTTAACAAATAACTCTCCACGGGAGGTAATACTGCAGCTCAGATGTCCATCTCAAACTGGCTGTCATCTGTTGAAAAGACACAAACAAAACAGTTCAGATTTAAAAGAGATACTTGACATCAGTTGGAAATAACAGCACAGCCACACCTTAACGGACGACACAGAAGGGAACCAATTACAGTCCTTATCAATACATTGAAAACTGGCGTGAAAAACAGAAAACATACTTGACTACAAACGGTGTAGCTCACAAATCTAAACCCCATGATGTCCTGTGTTTACAAGTACAGTCAAGAGAGAGGCAGTAAAAAGGGGTCAACCCTAATCCTCATGGTCTTTAGTTTGACAGCAGGAATGGAAGGGGACTGACAGATAGTTGCATGTACTTTTCTCAATAACAAATAGCTTTCAGCTTGACCATGAGCCCAAACCTTTACTCACACTCCTCCAAAAAGCCCCACGAGGGAATCATTGACAAACAAGGACTTTCTATCTCCCACAAGTCATAATCTCAACAGAGAGTTACCAGAAATACAGAGAAGCCACTACTGTAATTGTAAAATTGCTATTGATATCTGTATCCTCACAGGACGAGAATTACCAGCACACAGTGTAAGCTGGACCACTGTATGAAGTACTGTACAGCTGCTCGGTGATACGCTTCTGACCTAGTTTTAAAGGTGCGAAAACCCTGGTTATGTCCAAGAAGTCACAGCCTCTGAAAGACTAAACTAACACAGAGAACAACTGCTATGCTGCAAAAAAAAATGTTGGTACTGCAAGAACAGAATGCTGCACCTATCTGCAGCATTTGCACATGCTGGATAACACTCAGGACGATGTAAAATGAAGAGTCATGGTGAGGGGAAAAGCTTAAGAGCTGCAAGTTCATCATAAAATAAAGTCAGAAGAGCGCTGTGTGATATGTTGGGACAAAGTTGCTCAATCCAGCAGTACCAGTTTTTACATGTTTACATTGTACACGTGCACACTTGGAAATGTGTGTGCATCTGTAAAGTTACTTGACCAAGAAGTCAAACTCAGAGAAAACTAGAACAGAGGTTTTCTACCTGCAATGTCCTTCTCTTCCTCCTCTGCCTCCTCTTTGAGATCCTGCAATTTGCCCATGGGATGTGTGGCCGGTACCGTTACCCCTGGGATCTGGGGCAGACAGCATGGGGGGGTCCGGGCAAGAGGGGAATTTCTACAGTCCAAGAGAAACTTCCTGTCATAGATGATGCGAGTACCTGGGTTTAGGAGAAAAAAATATGCTTAGGAAAAACAATTTTACGGGATCAAACAGTAGCCCGATAATTACTGGAGCACCTTTGCACATCTGGGGAATTAAGCATCATTGCCATCCTGTACTGGAGAGGTTTTGAGTGGTAAAAGGAGAGGTGTGTGTGTGTGTGCACCCAGAGGGGAGGAATTAAGGCTGCCGCAGCAGTGAGTTCTAGGAAATCGGAGTACAAAACATGCTCTCGTTGAAGCAGAAGGCTTTGAGATTGAAGCCACATGCTTCATACTATGGCTGGGTAAAATCTTTAACATGGAAGGCAGATGCAACTCGCATATGTATACATACAAGAATTCCTCAAGTTTATTTTCGCGTAGCAATGACATGATTTCAGCTCAAACCCTACAGCTTGCAACATCTGAAGTTGACGTCACCGTTCAACCATGTTTGGCTAATTCCAAGCAAAAATAGCATCATAAACTTCTTGTTGTGACAAGTTTGACCAGGACATGACACTGTTCTTTATTGAAGTTTGAACCCTTATGTGCAACGCGAGTTCTGCCACTCCAAAAGGAAAAACATGTTATGTAACACCTGAGTAGTGAGCAGTTCACACTGGACAAAGGGAAGCAAAGCAGAGGGGAATGACAGAAAGAATTGGGGCAGGGAAAAGGGGGCTGGAATGCAACCTATGGCGCGAGCAATACGTTGCAAAGGGGTGTCACTGTATGGAGCAGTTATGTAAAAATAAACAGGGTCAGTCCAGCAACACATGCTCTGACCCCGACAGAGCGTAGACAACAATGTGTTGCTTATAAAGTGGAATGCAAGTCAAAACTGTATTGCAACGTCCTGCACCATGTTTACCCTTGGCACAAATTTAAAAATATATTGCACATACGCACCATGCATTAGACATTTACTCTCCCTCCCCCCGCCTTAACTTGAACAGAATGTTCTCTACTGTTCCTCAAATGCAGAGCAGAGAGCGGCGGGGATAGGACGGCCTCCCGATCCTCCACCACTCCAGGGGCCAATCACTTCTGTGTTCTGGCAGCTGACACCCTCTTCGAGTCACGGGTTAGATAGCTCTTGTTGTCTTTGGGCGTCTGTGTTTTGATGCAGCAACAAGTGACTGTTTCATTAGTCCTCTTTGTGTGCGGAAAGTTGTTCTCATTGGTTACGTGTGTGCCAACATTGATGAGCATCTTTTACACAAGATAAAGATGTCATCAGCAATTTAAAAAAAATATGCATACTTGCCAGTGATAGAATTGATTTGGAATAATAAAAATTTAGCAAAGTGGTAATATTCAAAAGCAAAAGCATGAACTACTGACAAGAGTCCACATTATTTGTTGGTGAAAGGGTAGCTGCAGGATTCAGTATTTGGTTCATTAAGTGCACTTTGCCAAATCGATACATGGCAACAAACTTGTTGACAACATGATGACTGAAGTCAAATGTCACTGTGCAGAGAGCAACAAGGCATTTATCCAACTTTACCTTGTTTATTTTTGGCTCAGCTTAGTTTAAAAGTGATGATTTACTGCTGTTAAACAAACTAGTATTACAATTACATATTTATAGCAGCTCGTGTATTCAAGAGCATTGTCCGCATGCTATCGCGAGATCTTGCCGCTGAGCTGTGTGTTGGCACGTATGCCCAAAAAACGGTTCAGTTACAGCTTAAGTCAACTAGCTTTATTTACAAAGCCCTGGAGGCAATTCTATCACACACACAAGCAGAATAAACACGAAACAATGACACCTCAAGAAAAAAGAGAGAACAGGCGTTTCTTGGAAAACTTCTCCTACCTCCAGGCGTGGTGGAGAAGAGCGTCCCCCCGGGTGTCTGGCTGTAGCAGTCCGGTAGCTGGGACCAGTCCTTCAGGGTGAGCACCTTGGTGGGGATGGGGCAGCTTTTCACTTGATTCGTACCCGTCGACATGCTAGCAGTGGTGTAGCTGCTGAAAGCGGAGTTGGACAAGTTTTTAAAAGCCTTCAAACTCGCGATATGTGCTCCCTCTTAGCCTCGCGTACTGATAATAGCTTTAAACTGCGAAGAGCTTTAGCTTTAGCTGAAAGTTAGCGAAGTAAAAGTTGCGCAAGTTTAACTCATAAACTGCAAACAAGCTCTGAGTTCGAGGCCCGGTGGTGTCCGTCGCTACAAGCAGCTACCAAATGCTACCATGTGCTGTATTTGTAGCCCCCACAGCTGCACCAGCCACCCGTGATGTTTTTGTGCAGCAGCTTCTGAGACACGTGGGTCGAAAGCTGCGCGGTGTGAATGTTTTTATGTAGGGGTCAATCCAGAGGGGCGGTGACAACGATGATGCAAGAAAAGAACGGATTTCTCCACCAATGTGGACCTCTGAGTTCGAGTGAATAGTTTTAAGCAACACGTGAAAAAATGTCCGAAGTTTAACAGTTAAACAAATGTTTATTTTATGTAAATATCAATGTAATGTGCAATATTGCAATATCTAATGTTAATGGTGTAATAATTCAAATGTATGTGTAATATTTGAATTCAGTGTGCAATATTCCATTAACGTGTAATATTGAAATGTAATTAGTAGTAAAGCTTTATCATGTGTGGTATTTCAATTTCATTTTCAATATTTAATTATTATTATTGTTATACTACCTCAGTATCATTGCCAGTTTTACCTACTATCTTCTGTATTGTAGTCTTATTTTACCTATTTTAATTTCCAGTATCGTACTTATACATTATTGTTGCTTTTTGTTGTTGTTGTTTTTTAAAAGGCACTACCTTTCACATGTTTCATATTTGCTAAAGAATTTCCTTTGGGACTAATAAAGTTGAATCTTATATTAATTCAACTTTATTTAAGTTAAAATGTCAAACTCAGATCAAAAATCTCTTTCCTAAGAGAGACCTGGCATCATATCTAAGTCACTGAAATGTGTGAAAGACAAAAAAAAATCCTAAATTGTTTTCATTACTAGATATGCTCAAGTTAATATAGAATGTAACAACAAAAATTCGCTGTTTGTTCTCTTTTACTGTTTTTATTTGTGATTTACCTGTGTGTTTGTGTGTGTGTGTGTGTGTGTGTGTGTGTGTGTGTGTGTGTTTTGCCCATTTTTGTAAATTGTTAAACTCCTGCTCCACCCTAAGAACAAGGGTTGTGATGAATAAGACATGAAACGGTGACTTCATTGTCCGTACTTGACATGTTCTCAGAAAAAGAAAGAGAAAGCAACTGGGTCAGCTCAGAACACACTGAAATGCAACATATACAACATACAAATACCTGCAAATTTACAAAAACCCAACTATTCAAACTTAGTGGCCTCTCAAGAAAAAACAACCACGTGCAGAAAAGAGAGAGGTTGCACTATAAACACATGTGCAAAACTCTAAAATGCAAACAGATAGAAAGTAAATAGTAATTTAACACAATTTAACTAAGATTCAAACCTTAGTCTCTCATCCATCCAGTTGTAACCTAAGGTTCTGTAAGGATCCCACTACATTCACAGAAGTTGCCTACTAGGGAATAGATCTGGTCTCTGTCGTTTTCATTCAAAACAAGCCTTAAAAGTCACCTGTGTAACTTTGCTTTAAAATGTCACCCAGAACTGTTCTTTGGATCAATAGGGTAAAATGAGTGTCTTTAGCATCAGTTTGAGTGGGGACACAATGGGAATTTGGAAAAATGCCAAACAGGGCTCCTCTGGTTCCCAAAACAGGCGCTCCTCCACCTCATGCTTGTCCTTCACGAGACAACACTGCCCTCTATATGGGCTTCAGTGTTGGAGGAAAATGTGCACGTTTCTCACGAAGTTCCTGTCCAACTATGCTCCTGTCACAGCTGCTATAGATCTCTGATGGAGTTCAACTGCAAGTAAAGGGGTCATGGTCATATCTGTTTTCTGACCTTGTTGTTTTTTTGTTTTTTTTAAACAATGAGGTGATACCGTTTTATTTTATTCACCGTTTATTTTGTCATTTTTATATCTATTACATGTTGATCAGTTGAGCATTTTGATTGGGTATTAATTCAGTGGTAGTTTATTGTACTACTTAACTTATTCAGATGTTATCCCCCCCCCAATCCCCACAAAGCCAGGAAAATCCAAATAAAATCAATCAATACAACCACAGCGATACAAAATAACAAAAATAATAAAAACAATAAATACGTACTGTCGGTGTTGCATGTTATGGCACACTTGTTAATAAAGAAATGTAAGGGAAAAGGTGAAAATTAAATAAATAAATTATCCAAAAATGCGCAGGTGCTGTCAAAAAATATTTTCTAATTGATGATATTCTAAATTTTTATTTTAATTTTGAATTTTACAAGCACATTCAATTCCATTGTTAGGAACATGTTATTCCCACTGTCTAGCCACTAGAGGGCATCATTGGCATTAACACATTGGGACCAATGTTTTTGTCTGTATACAGTATTATTGTATGTATGGTGGGATCTTTATTATTCATCATCGAACTCATTGGCTTTATATTATCAGATATAAACTCACTGCAACAGTGACAGTGCAAATGCACCGTTTTAGTTTTTAAAATTGACGACAACAGGCACACAGGTTATCTCTGTGTTTGCAGGAGCTAAAATTGGTTTGTTCGGTTGCTTTTGCGCAACATTTTAGTGCAAAAAAGCAAAATACATGTTTTATCCATTAGATGCATTTGTGATTTCATATAGATCAATTCTGAATGTAATGTTTATTAAAATAAATGTCTGACAAATTCTTTTTAAAGCAGAATATTTTAGGTTGAGTCATGCATGCATGAGCTCTTACATTAAATGCATTTACTACTTAAATACATAAATATGGAATATCTAATAATAATAATAATAATGTAGATCTTGGATACTGTGCAAGCGGAAATACGGTGACGTTACAAGACATTTTATCAATATGTTACAAAAAATACACACTATTAATTAAATTGGCAACACAAATAATCAGTACAATGATGAAATAACAACTGCAGATGCTGTAATGGCAATAAAAATGCGAAAACGGGGGGCGTCTACAAAACCGACATCCTCTAAGATCTTTGTCATCTAGCGGACGTAAGGCAAAGAAAAAAAACACACACAGAGGGTAAATCCGCTCTGGACGCTCATTGGTCGAGAAATATGGAATCAGATGACGTATAGTTCCGGGTTTCTAGGTCCCATAGAAAAGGTAACTTTCGGTCATTTCTCGGTTGAGACACGACTGACCGGGTTTTCCGCCGCTGAAGGTAAGAAATCCTCAAGCCTGCCAGTTAAGCAGGGGGTATCACTCTCTAGCTGGCCACCGTAATCCCATTAGCGCCTTTATCCCTTAGTTAATTTGTGTTCGTGTTAATTTGTGCGGTGAATACAGGCAGGTTGAAGCTACATCCTCGGCAGCTAACGTTAATCAACTTGCCGACCGTTGCTCAAAGCTGTGCCCACAGCGTGGCGGCTTTTGTCATCATTTCGTCCGTCATCCCGCTCTTCGCCCATTGTCAGATAACCCGTTTATACTGAGATTGAATTTGCCTCGAATGTTAGCTTATTTTGACGACGGACTATTCAGGAACATTGCTGTTTTGCACTCCGACGTTTAAATGATAGCTTTCTGCCGGTTTTGAACATGATGTTGATGCCCACAATGAACTTGGGCATTTTCCGATAAAACATCGTAATTTTTATATATATATGTGTGTGTGTGTGTGTGTGTGTGTGTGTGTGTGTGTGTGTGTATAAAATTTATAGCAGTATTTGTTTAAAATGTATAATTGATGCCATGGAAATGTGTGTAACCTGCTAGGTTGGGTTATGTTCATCACACCGTGCTATCTTTATTAAAATACAGGTGTGCCAGATTGTTTGCCTTGAACCGCATAACATGCCAATGTTTTGCAAGTGAAATGACTAGAATCTTTTGTTATTAATTCAAATCCAAACGAGAGAAAAGGTAGTCTCTGGAGGCAGGTAACAGTGGTTGGTCGTAAAGAGTCGAGTAATACAGAGAGATGTTATCTGTCTGATCACACTTTTTTTTCCCTAGTGAATTGAAATCCACCATGTGAGTTTCCGGGGAAAAATAAATTCCATCATCACCTTTTATTTATCTCATCTGAAGCATTGCCAGATTGTCGTGTTTTTTTTAAAATATTTGTACAGACTTGTTTGACGTCTGTTGGAGGTATGATTCACCAAAGCGTGAATCACACCAAGTGTGCAGTGATGCCTTCAGGACAGGGAGGGCCGGTTACTTGACTTCATTATTTCGTGAATTAGTTAATGTAGCTTAGTAGATACACAGTGTTTTAACTACTCACAAGAAAATGCTATTTTTCTGTCTGGTTTTGTGAGAATGATGTTCTTTTTTTTAACATAAAAGTAAGTCTCCCCTAATTGCATGCAGCTGTAAACTACAATTACTTAAACAGTGTGTGTGTGTATCGACATTCCTTTTCTAGTGTTCATGCAGCTCCGTCACGAAAGCAGTATTTTAGTTGGATGTTGACAACCATTTAAAATTACAACCTTTAGTTTTGATCAGTTTTAAGTCCTTCCTCTCCTCTGCCCTCTGAGGTTATTAGAGGGCTAAGTTTGACCTGAAGTGCCCTTTCGCTGACCACCAAGTGGGGTGAGCCTTAAGAGTATTGTCATTGGTTGTCAGTGGCTCGATCCTCTTCAGCCTAACTCACAGGGCTGTGGTCATTGGACAGTAGCCAGTATGGTCAGAGTGACCAAGTCTCAATACTGCTTCGTCCTCTGCGACCTTTCAGATATCCTGTCCTTTTATTGTTGAAAGGCAGACAGGTGTATCAGCACAAGGGAGGGGCCTTGCACTGCTGAATGGCATCCTCCTCGAAGGCTGTGCATATATTGAAAGCTTACAGACACACAGAGGCTGTTTTTAACAGAGCAAGAGAGCAAGTAAGTGAGTTCTGAGTGTACATCTTGGCCAGCATATAGTCCTGGAAAAAGAGGTAATCAGAGGCTTGGATTAAATGCCTTTCAGATACTGATAGTTGCAAGTACCTCACTTTTTTTTATTTACAAACCATTGTTTTGTCAGGGTTCTGTTTTTTTTTTCTGTGTAGTCTGCCACCACATGGACTTAGTTTACCAGTCAACTTCCCACTTTGAAACGGCTGTCGGCATGTGACTGATATCTGGGTGAAAGTCAATTAAGACTTTCTTTGCTTTGACTTTTAATCTTCTTTGATGGCTGGTAGTTGTGTCACTTGTGATTGATTAATCAGCTATTTCTGACCCTATTTTCTGTTTTGTCCCTACTTTAGCGGTAACATCTGGGAAACAGTGGACCAAATATTTTCAGGCTACAGCTGTGGGGAAAAATAGACTTGTGTGGGGGCTGACGCAGTTGTCTTCCTCTCCTCAGACATCTTTGGGATCATTCAAAGCCTGTCCAACCACCGCTGCTGCTCAAATTCCCTTTTATAGATACTCTTCCAGAGAACAGTATGGGTCTCCAGTCAGACTCCACTCTCCAAGCTATCCTCCTCGCTCCAATTCACCTTCTGGTGTGGTTGTACTCCATCCTCTCCTTCCTGCCCTGGTACTACATCACTGGAGCTGGCCAAAGGAAAGCTCTGTCCAAGCGGATAAAGGCACGTTCCATTTCAGGCTGCGCAGAGGGACCATACCGCTCTGTGGACCACTTTGATTGCCTGGCGAGGGAAGACTTCCCAGGCAAGGACACACTGGATAAGCTATTCAACCATGCTGTACAGCGCTTTGGAGAAGCTCACTGTCTCGGCACCAGAGATGTACTGAGTGAAGAGAACGAGATTCAGCCCAGTGGTAAAGTTTTTAAAAAGGTAAGGATGTTCAGATTTTAGTTTTTTTTGGTGATTAATGCTTGGGATGTCAAAATTGTAATTGTAAATTTGTCTGCTAGTTGATCCTGGGGGACTATAGATGGCTGTCCTACGATGAACTGGACTCCATAGTCAGTCAGTTTGGCAGCGGATTGGCAGCTCTGGGGCAGCAGCCCAAAAGCACCATTGCAATCTTCTGTGAAACCAGAGCAGAATGGATGATCACAGCCCAGGCATGCTTCAGGCACAATTTCCCATGTAAGTATGTTACAGTTGAAGATGTTAATCTTATCAAGTGTAAATGTTCAGTTCATTATGGCTTGTATTTTTATCCTCTCACTCACTGAGGTCTTTTATTCATTGTAGTGGTGACATTCTATGCTACCCTGGGAGAGGAGGCAATTGCCTTTGGACTGAATGAGACTGGAGTTACACATCTAGTTACCAGTGCAGAGCTTCTTGAGACTAAACTCAAAGTAAGTTCATCCCTTATAGCACATGTTCAGAATACATCTCCTGAGAACAAGAGAAGCAGTGATTTGAGTTATTCTCAGAAAACATCTAGCATGCCAATATGACTAACTTTATTTTTCATCATGAGATGACGACTTGGAACTGAGCAAATAGTTAACCTCAAAATCAGTACCAGGCATCCAGAAAAATACATTTTTTTGTCCTCATCCATGTGGATTAATGAATACTGTATCTGTTGAGAGGGTTTTCATAGTAGCAAAGTTCATGTTAAATGAACAGTGCTCAGTCTTATCGTTTAGTCACATCTTTTATCTGAATCGAACAAATATCTGAGTCTTAAAATATAAATTTTACAAGCACATGCACAAAGCAAGCTGCAGCAACATCGCCAGAAGTGGTAATGGTTAGGAATGTGTCTGAAAAACCAAAAAGAAGAATGAATATTTGGTGAAAAGCCTAATTATGTAGTGCATCTCCAGTCAACAGAGTGAAGCCAGTGAGCACCCTGTCCTCTGTAAGTTATAACAAACTATAGGACTTTGCCATAATGCTGTCATCAGTCTGTCAAAAAAACACACCTGGCCATTCTTGAACATATTTGTGGTTCTTCCGGTGTATAATTCCTATATTCAATAGGTCAGCCAACTTCCCATTTTAAATATAATGCTACTTCCTATGTGCCAAGAAATCCTTTACAATCGTTTATGAAAGAGGATCATGTAACTGGGCATCCTGTTGTGATACCAGCATTCTCTGCTGTTTCTCCTTAGAATGTGCTGCCACAGATCTCAAAACTGAAGCATGTGATCTACGTGGACCAGAAGAAAATTAACACAGAAGGCTACCCAGCAGGACTTTCCATCCACAGCATGCAGGCCGTACAAGACCTGGGCAAGCTGCCTGAGAATTGTATGTATCTCACTGACTCACCGTGGTTATGTTTTTTTTTTTTTTTCTTTTATGTGGCAAATTCAGTGGGGAAAAACCTCACATATACAGTGCAAGACAATGACTGTTTTGTTTGTCCTGCAGTGGAGAGGCCAATCGTGAAGCCCGAGCCCTCCGATCTGGCTGTGGTGATGTACACCAGTGGCTCTACAGGCAGACCCAAAGGAGTCATGATTATCCACAGTAACCTAATCGCAGGAATGACAGGCCAGTGTGAACGCATTCCTGGACTTGGGTGAGTTTCAGTGTTGGTCTGTGTTTATGATTTTAGTATAATGTAAAGCGTGCAACGGGAATGCTTCTGCCTTTCTCCAGCTTTCACTGAATCTCTCATATCTCCAGTGTTTGAAAATTTGCTGCCAAAAGCATGCACTGCCAAGCAGATAACAACCGAATTTTCCATGTAAATGTGTGCACGGAGAAGCTCATAGATTGAACGCCTCTTGCCACCCATCCAGGGGTGTGAGGATACATTCGTGCAGACTGTATATTTTAAACTGCGAACCAAACAACTGCACTCAAGACATTTGAAAATCAAGAAGAGGAACAGAAAACATGTTGTAACTGTTGGCCTGAACCTTTTCTTTCTCCTCCCTGTGCTCTGCCAGGCCTGATGATACGTACATAGCCTATCTTCCCCTGGCTCACGTTCTGGAAATGACAGCTGAAATCTCCTGCGTCACATATGGCTGCCGAATCGGCTACTCGTCCCCCCAGACACTGTCTGACCAGGTAATAAGCAGCACCAACACCAGTTTATGTGGTATCTGTCGATGTGTGTGCTGTATTTCTCAATGTAAGTGGGTGTAGGTGCTAATGCTTGTCCTCATCATGAGTAGTGGCTTAATCATTTTGTAATCACTGACTTTATCTGTTTTTTTTACCTTCAGTCCACTAAGATAAAGAAAGGAAGTAAAGGCGACTGCTCTGTGCTCAGGCCCACCCTGATGGCAGCCGTGCCGGTAAAAATCTTATGTTACATTACTTTTCCCATCCAGCACTCACTACTCTGTTCTTCTTTTCTGTGGTTGTCCTACTCATTTTCACACAGACACTTAAAAAAATGTATGCCAATTCATCATCAAATGTATAAACGAATCCTATATGCTTTCTCCTAAAAAGGAAATTATGGATCGCATCAACAGGAACGTGATGAGCAAAGTGCAGGAAATGAGTTTCATTCAGAAGACACTGTTTACACTTGGCTACAAATATAAACTAGAGCAAATCAAGAGGGGCTATGACGCACCACTCTGCAATGCGTAAGAACTCACTATGTTCTCTTCCGTACCACTGAGATGTGTTTATGTGGTTTTCACTTAGAAACAAACGTCATCTGTCTGTGCAGCTTGCTCTTCCGGAAAGTTAAGAAACTGCTGGGAGGACGAGTGAGGATGATGCTGTCTGGAGGAGCCCCCCTGTCCGCAGCCACTCAGAGATTTATGAATGTATGTTTCTGCTGCCCAGTGGGTCAGGGCTATGGCCTCACTGAAACCTGTGGAGCTGGCACCATCACAGAAGGTAAGAGGAGATTTAAAGTGTAGAATGAAGAGACTGCTGAAAGGTGAAAATGATGATTATGTTATTAAGACATTGTTTGTCATCATACAGTTGTTGATGTCAGCACCGGTCGTGTCGGAGCTCCTCTGATTTGCTGTGAGCTCAGACTCAGGGATTGGGCTGAAGGTACAGTAGTAAAACATGTTGGTACATGCTGTACCTGCAGTAAAGAATGTAAATTATGCTTTAATAGCAGGGCGGTTAAGTGTTACTGTTTACTCCTCAGGTGGTTACACCAGCAAAGACGAGCCGAATCCAAGAGGGGAGGTGCTGATCGGTGGCCCCAATGTAACTATGGGTTACTACAGGAATGAAAGCAACGATCAGGACTTTTTTGTGGATGAAAACGGGCAGAGATGGTTTTGCACCGGAGATGTAGGAGAAATCTACCCAGACGGCTGTCTACAAATAGTGGGTGTGTATATTTGTTCTCTAACCAGTTGCACTCAACACTATTCTCTTGTTGTGTGCAAAAGGTACACTATTCATACTGCACTTCCTGGCACCGATCCATATTCTGTGCTATTGTAACTTTTGACAGATTGTTAAGAGCGCACTGTGAACACATATTTATATTCTTGTTTAGACCGCAAGAAAGATTTGGTGAAACTGCAGGCGGGGGAGTACGTGTCGCTTGGTAAAGTGGAATCTGCTTTGAAGAACTGCACCCTTATAGACAACATCTGTGCATATGCAAACAGGTGAGTGAGTTCCACCGATTTATTTAGGAAAAGATAAGGTTACAGGAAATGTGATTTTGAGCCGGTTTTCCTCCAAACCAACAGATACAAATGGGAAGTCTCAAAGCTAGAAAACTGAAGTAAAATCAAGTGACAACAAATTAGCCTATGAGCTGTTCAGATGACAATAATGCACTAATCAGTCCTAAGAACTAAAACCATTGACAAGTGAAGTAATGCCATTGTCTCATTACAGTGTCACCTATAAAGAGGTGGGATATATTAGGCAGAAAATAAACACTTACTTCTTCAAGTTGATGTGGTGATCTGGGCAACAAGGGCCAAATTGGGATTACTGGACAACTAGATCTTAGCATCTCCAAAGCAGCAGATCTTGTGGGCTGTTCCCAGCATGCAGTGATTGGTATGTAGCCAAAGTGGTCCAAGGAAGGACAGCCGGTGGATGAGCAACAAGTGTCAGAGCACAGCACATGGTGGGTTAGGAGTAGGGCTGTGATTATTTTAGTAATCGACTATTCTATCAATTATTCTGGCGATCAATCAAGTAATCGGATTCTGTGAATGGCATACATGTGACAGCATCAAAAGTGAAAGTGAGCGCGCTGTGCAACAGAAATAACCGTCCTGGTGGAATACAGGTGGATATCTGCGGTGTATTGTACATATAGAGTACAGGGGTATTGTACATGTATAGTATAGTATGGGGGTATTCAACTAAAACTCAAAGCCATGGGAACATACGTGTATTTAGTTGGTGATGCAGAAATAGCATAAATATGTTTTTGTTTTGTCCATTTAAACTGCTGGTACTGCAGCTGATGGAACACAAATAAGAAAACTGATCAGTTTATTAGTATTTATTACAGAGAATATTCAATTAGTAACTTTAGATTCATTTTGATTTGACCACAAATTAAAATGATTTCCTTCATTAAGAGACAGTGTCAACCTACATGCACTTCAATACAAAATCATGTTTGAGCATATGAATTTTGATACTTTATTGTCTGTTAGAAATAATCAGCTGCATTGATCGGTCGTGATTGGTTTATTTTGTGCGGAAAACAAGTGAAATGATCGTTAAACGCTCCTGTTTGTGTGACAAGTTTGAATCAGAAAGTCTGAGTTAACAAAGAAAATTGAAAACCACTTTAATACCTGTTGACTCTGACTGAGGTTTTAGTTTTTGTTTAGCCGAGTTCTGACTATCTCACTATGTCTAACTACCTTCGTAGTTCAGTCTCTGATCTGTTAAATGCCATAAACACTAGAAAAACTGCACCGGTTAAAATAGAGGCGTCCCATCAAATTTAAAATCCTCTTATAATGTACTGATTATAGGTCTGGGTCTGTATAGGATGAAGTTGGTTTCGGACTCAGACAGCGGTCCACCAGTTAGTGAGCTGGGGTCTCGTACGTGGTTGATTAAATGAAGCCTTGATTCAGAGAATTTTGCCTCGAGGAATTTTAGTCATCAAATCACTCGGATAACTCGAGGAATCGTTTCAGCCTTAGTTAGGAGCTATGTACAGTGCCTGTGCTGGACCCATTCCTATGCGGAAAGTGCTTACAATGGGGCATGTGAGCATCTGTCATGATGGTTATGATGTGTGTTGTTTACCTGCAGGTTGTGTGACGCTCTGTGCAATGCTGTAGCCGACCATATGCACTCCTTCATGCCAACAGTGTTACTTGATGGCAGTGTCCTTCCTCAGCAGGATAATGCTCGCCATCACACTGCAAAAAATGTAACATGACAGTTTAGACAATTTAGAATGATCAATTAACCTCAGCATATTTTTGGACTGTGGGAGGAAGCCGGAGTACCTGGAGAGAACCCACGCATGCACAGGGAGAACATGCAAACTCCATGCAGAAAGATCCCTGGAAAGCTGGGACGCGAACCAGGGATCTTCTCACTGCAAGGCGAAAGTGCTAACCACTACACTACTGTGCAGCCCCGAAACCTGCTGATGTTCATTTAATTGAATTTTGACATAAATACTTATTGACCAAATACTTTCTTACTTAAATAATACTACATATGGCAGAGGTAAAACCCAAACATATCTTGATGTTTGTAATTCATGTTTAACTGTTGTTACTTTATCTTGAGCCCTTTTCAAACATTTTATGACTCAATTATTGACCAACTCCCATCCACCTCGCCCAACCCTTCCCTGGACTTCTCATACTAACAATTACTAATCCCAGCAGTGGGAGTAGAGCATTTCTTAACTTTTCCAGCACAGATGTTGATACGAGTCACTTTTGCCATTCCACGTCAACCTGCATTTCAATTGCTTTTATCTTTTTCTTCAGCTGACATTTGACCTCCTTGCTTTGCTTAAACTTCAGCCGACACTTCAAACCCCTTCAGATCTCACACCTTCACATCTGAACAACAAAGAATCCTCTCGAGCCCTCAGAAATCTAACAACTTCCAGTATTCATACACAACAGCTTTTAGTGCTTATGCTTGAGTCCGCACTTTAACTGACATGTTTCTGTGTATACACTTGTACTGTCACTGAATGTTATCACCCACACTTTGGCTGACATCTGAACCCATGAATTAACACTTCAGCTTCATTCAGTACTAGCAGTTATATTTTCAGCACTTTCATTTCAGCCATTTTTAGCTTTTTGCTTTGAGCTGTTAATGTCAATTCTACCACTATTTTAAATGTTTCAAATGCAAATATTCAGCAGTGAGCGTGCATGCATATGATTTTGTCTCACTTTAGTCTTTATTTATTTTTTATTTTTTTAGCCTCATCAATGTTGTGTTGTTTGTCCTTGCAGTGACCAAAACTACGTGATCAGCTTCGTGGTGCCAAACCAGAAAAGCCTGACAGGACTGGCCAAACAGAGGGGCATAGTGGGAACATGGGAGGAGATATGCACCCACCCTGACATGGAAAGAGAGGTTCTGAAGGCAATCAAGGAGGTCGCTGTTAACAGTAAGAGTTGACATGCTTCTTACTTACTGTGCTTGTGTCCTTGTATAGTATGCACCAGTATTTTAAGTGAAAAGGGCAAATTATTCATGAATATGAGTGAGCATCACTCTTTTCTCTCTCCTCACTTCTAGTTAAACTCCAGCGATTTGAGATTCCAGTCAAAGTGCATCTGAGTCCAGAGCCGTGGACTCCTGAAACAGGTCTCGTCACAGATGCATTCAAGCTGAAGAGGAAAGAACTGAAGAACCATTATCTCCACCACATAGAGAGAATGTACGGGGGGAAATAACTTGGAACGGTTTCACACAGGAGTCTTCATTATCACCATAACCACTGTTTGAATATGTAAATAATCATCCTGGGGCCCAGGTTTAGGCTGTTCACGTACCACAGGCTCGAACACGCCTAGAGGAGAAAAGCTAAAGCTGTAGGTAGTTGTAGCTGTTGATCCATGTGTGCTGCTTTTTATTCGTGTGTAGAAGTTTTGATTGTCCAGGAGATGCACCAAAGTAGCACCTCTTATTTCATGAAAAGGGTCTGAGACCATTACAACAGCGCTCAACTGCCATTCACTCAAGTCTGTTGGCACAGTTTCTAGATGATAAAACTGCCACTGTCGTCCATATGCTACTTATGCTTTGTTGTTACTTCCTGTCAAAATATTAACAAATGCCAACATCATGGAGGCTCGTAATGCTCTTTTGTAAAGTTTGGAGTACTGGTGTTACTGTGCCTTCTGTCTGCAGTGCTTGTGTAGTCAAGCAGAAGTCAGCGGCAACTAGATAAAAATACATGTTTGTTACAAAAGTGGCTTAAATGCCAAGTTGTTTACTTGTGACCTTAGGAAAAATACTCCCCACTCAGATACAGACATGGATCATTAATGAAAAGCACTTGTGTTCATGTCCGTTTTTTCTTCCAATGATGGCTTATTTAGGCTTTTGTTGTTGTACTGACTTGTTTAGAAAGGAAGACCAAAATGTGTAAATGTAAATGACTCAGGAAGATAAGCAAATGTTTGATAGATGAAACTCAACTAGTGGGGTTGCTTGTACAGAAACATTTCTGCCAGAATTCTTGTGGGCACCTTATTTATTAAAGAGCAAGCATGTTTAGCTACAAAAATGCTCATTAGCTCTGATCAGAACTTGTATACTGTAATAATGTGCATACTTTACCTCAGTTAACAGGTTCTTGTTCAATTTAGTATCAAAAGATGATCTGAACTTGAGTCCTTTCATTCTAACACCATAGGAGTGTTTGCTATGTATTTTTCCAAGTATTGTCGTGTTGATGGATTTGCATTGTTAAAACTTTAAGGACACGGACAATGACAGCCACTTTACAGTTGTGTGGTGAACCTATTTGTATTTATTACTCCATCATGGTCACATGCCTTGTTCACCATTTCAAAAATAAACATCTTTTCATATGAAGTGTTGTTTGACTTGTTTTATTACAAAAAAGAACATGCAGAACATACAAAAACAGCTTTATTATCTTCAACTATTCCAGTCTTGAAATCGGAAACAGTCACTAGCAATCTTCCAGACAGGCTGGTCATTGTTGGGTGATGCCTGAGCTGTTAGAAGAAAGTTCTGGTTGAAGAAGCGCTGTTTGTTTCCTTCAAACTTGACTGTACCGCCAGTCACCACAAGCAGTGTAGTCTGGCCTTGGGTTGCTTGTTCTGTGAATGGAGAAAAGAAACTGGTTGTGAATTAGCACATCTCCATACGGTTTGAATCACAGAGCTTACCTACATACAGTGGTGGAAGAAAGTTTTCAGACACCCTTTAAATTTTACACAATCTCAAATATTATCATGAAATATCTGTGGAAAAATCTTTTTGTTTCAAAAGCTGTGGCTGCATTAGACACACAAATGAGATTTTTTGTTAACAAGGAAAACTAACAAAACTAAATACTTGACAGTTTTAATGTCAGTTCTCAACATTGTCAGTATCAAAGTCAACAAATAACAGAATGTTCAAAACTGAACAAAAAATACATAAACTATCACATCATCAAATTAATATTTACTAGTCCTGCCATTAGCACTCAGCAGAGCTCTGATCCTGGCTGGTATGTTCCCCACGAGCCTTTCACACTGTTGACGGGTAATCTTGTCCCATTGTTCTTGAATTACTACTTTTAATTCTTCAGTTTACAGTTTGAAACAGACCTCTGAAAATCCACCACAGATTTTCAATGGGGCTCATGTCTGTAGATTGAGCTAGCCACTCTAAATCCTGGATACTGTGATCCTGCAGCCAAGTTCTACTGGCCCTGGATGTGTTCAAGGGACATTATCTGGTAGAAACACCCAGTTTTGACCTCGACAGAACAGTGGACGTGCAGAAGGGAGCATGTGGGTTTGGACAATGACACAATACTTGGCAGAGTTCAATGTGAGATGACCAACACCAGCAGCACTCATGCATCCCCAAATCATGATATTGCCTCCGCCATACTTGGCAGTAGGTACTGTACATGCTGGAGATAATGTTTCGCCTGGCCTTCTGCCAACCAATCAATTTTAAGTTTTTAATGGCTTTTTAGGATTTGTTTAGTATTTTGGCTGTGACTGTACTAAAAGATATTACACTTGAAGACCTAAGAGTTAATCTTAATGCAATATTTCACAAATGGCACAGGGTGTCCGAAAACTTTTTCCACCACTGTATTTTTAAATTAAATTTTTTAAAGCCCTGATTCAGAATTAGACAATTCTCTTTTACTCCTGGAAACACATTTGAGAATCATTGATAATACAACAAAATCCTTTGAGTTTGAGATTGCTCCACGCACCATGAACAGGCTGACAATCCAACGTGTGAACTTGGAACTCGCTTGATGGCAGCGATTCAAAAAAATCCCCAAGAGCATCCTGTCCGGACACCGCATTCCCATTCCACACCAAGGTCGCCTTGTCTAGATAGAGCCTGGTCAGGTTCTACAACATCAGAGAGTAAATAATGATAGTTAAGAGCAGCAATTATATTTGTCAAAAGGGAACATTATTGCACGCTCTAGATCAAGGGCACACAACCACCTTTATATTTGGAAAAACAAAGTTATCAGTACTCTCTGGCAAGCAAACTATCTGAGCTAATCCATGTCAAGTCAACCGTGTTTTTTTTAACCCTTCACACCTCCATTTTTTATTGCATTTTATTTATTTTTGATAAATAAATGACAAAACAATATGATAGAAAAATCACAAATATTACAGCCACGGGGGGAATTAGCTCCTAAGTTATGACTAAACTACAGAGCAGCTTTAGGGGTTGAAAAATAATGCATAGAAATGTTGTGTACATATTTTGCCCATGATGACAGATATGTACTTGGTTTGCAATTTTCTGGTCAGTTTAGCCCTTTTTAGAGGAATTTAGAGATACAGCCACAACTCTGATATGACAACACCCAGGAGGCCAATATCCAGTCCTCATTTTTCTCCCATCATCTGTGGCATCATATTATTAGAAATGGTCAAAGGAGCGTCTGTGTACCAAACACACTATCTAATTATTGTCCTTTAAAACCACACCTGAGCAGACACCTGGCTTGAGCTCAAGTGTGTGTTGTGCTTGAGTGGCTACATGTAACTCTTTTCTAACAATAACAGCTGAATTTTTCTGTAATCCAAAAAAGAGGATTATTTACATCCATTTATATTTTGTTCAGTGTAAATATTATTTTTACTACTATATTATTATTCAAGTTTCATGAGTTGAAACACAGACCTCAAATACAAGCAAAACATATATTGTAAGGCATGTAAAATACGCGTCATATCACCCATTTATTTCTTATTTCACAGCTGCATAAATTCAGTACTTCTGTTATGGAGAATATGTGTAATTCGAACAAAAGTGATTTCTTTACAGTCAGCAGAAATTTTGGACTGTCTATTGCAACTTTTGGTGATGTAAAGTTGTACCTGGAAATGAAAGTGCTTGCAATGCATAATTCTGAATTACATCAGCTATCACTGAATAAATCAGTGATATTCACAAAATTAGTTTTCATATGCATAATGGTTTCTTCACTACATATAACTGAATTTCTTTTTGAAAGAAATTTTTCATTCATGATTTGTCCAACAAAGAATAATTAAATTTTGACTTCTAACTATTTAAGGGAATTCTTTTGCAGTGAATTTGAAATTTTAACTTCAATATTTTCAAACACAACTTTTATACATATAAAAACAATAACCTTGAGGTGAAACTGCTGGAATGTGTTCATATGAAATCCAGAAGGACATTATTTTGACCACAACAACAATATGTAAAGAACTTCATGAATTTTGAAAATGAAATGTATTTAATATAGCTTACATTTTTACATTAGCTTTAAAACTGGTGGTGTTTTTTTAAATTCTTGATTATTAAATTATTATTATTATATCATTGGATTATTGATTTAAAATTTTCTACTGGGTCCCCTGTTAAATTTTTTTATTTTTGAAAATCACTGTTGGCCTTGAAACTAAACAGGATATCCACAAGGTACACATCTGTCTTGATATGGAAAATGATGAAAGATGCAACATTTCTAACAAGTCCCACCTACAGGGTTTCTGCAGAAATCATCCAGTCAAATTTAATGTTTTTAATGCCATTTTAATGCTATACTGTAAAAATTTTAATGCCACAACCGTGAACTCAACAAATTACACAGGTTTGGTTTTTTTTGTAAAAGACGATTTTTATACGAAAACTGTCCCTACATTTCACTATTTCTGAATCCAGAAACCATCCCTGACCACCAAAGGGCTGTAGTCATTTTACATTTCCCCATTACCCAGCTCTCCTCCTCCTGGTCCAGTCTGCCAGACACTTTAAAAACATGCAGCTTTTGGCAATTGTACCCGACCAGCCGGAACAATTATCGCAATGCTTCGGCATGTTTGCGCAGATGCACATATCTGACGGATCGCAGTCTATAATTACATATTATTATATCATTATTGTCAAATATTTTTCTTGAAATCTGCAGAAACAATTTTTAATGCCAGTGAGAATAAAATTAAATGATTTTTAATGCCATTTAAGGCCTTAATTTTCGCAAAATCAATTTAATGACTATTAATGTTTTTAAATGCCCGGCAGAAACCCTGGTATACCAATAGGTCTAATATTTGCAGCATGTAAGTACACTTTTCAACAATGAGGATAAAATAGTGACTTTTATGTGCTGTGTATAAGCAACACTGTAAATAACATCGAACGTTTAGGCAAGTTTGGACTATAATGTCCAAAAATCGTCTCACTCCAGTATTGGCCATGCATCAATGCAGCTGTAATGTTCTCATACAAATGAACTGGCACAACTCAAAAAGGTTCCTCGTGTGTATAACAAAACTCACCCTCCTTTTCTTATCCATGCAGTCGTAGTAAATGTTGACAAATTCTTCTGAATATCTGCATGACTGGTCGGCATGTGTCCTGAAATCCTTTGTGTGACAATCACGTAAATGCATAAGGTTTAAACACTAAATGAAACTTGTAGACGCAGCTCGTTGTTAAAGGCGCACATTGGACACCAGCTAGCCAGCTAGTTAGCCTGCTAGCTAGCAAAACACCACAACAGCTCTTTGATTTTAGCATTAAAAGTGTAGCGAAACCCTCAAACTTACCAGCGTGCTCGCCATAAGTGCAGATATATATTTCGAGCAAATGCTGAGCTCAATTATTAGAAAAGGTAGTTTGAATTTTTTTCAAGCAGCAATGTAGCTCTTCTTCCTCTGGTTCACTTAGCTAGCGGCACCTCCATTTTACTTCCGGAGCACCAACCATACCTGTCAAAATAAGATGTTTACACTTTACCTCAGATGATCACGGTCAAATATAAAAATAACTGCTTTCACCTGAACTCAGTGTCTGTAGTGATAGCATATTTTGTCTCTGTGAAATTTTGATCATTTGTAGAATGTAATAATTGTGATTAAAGAAATGCTTCCAGTTTATAGTGCAATCAGGTACTACACTAATTGCAAAGACT
The DNA here is from genome assembly GCF_022539595.1 of Amphiprion ocellaris. NCBI lineage: Eukaryota > Metazoa > Chordata > Actinopteri > Pomacentridae > Amphiprion > Amphiprion ocellaris. The sequence continues at coordinate 32,684,321 of NC_072778.1, read as the reverse complement.
ATTTGACTAGTTATCAGTTACTAGATTAATCACCAACTACTTTGATAATTAATTAATATTTTTTTCAAAGCAAAAAGGTCCTAATTCTCTGATCCAGTTTTTAAAATGTGAATATGTTCAGGTTTTATTCTTCTTCTTCTTCTTCTTCTTCTTCTTCTTCTTATTATTATTATTATTATTATTATTATTATTAAACAAATAGAACTGTAAACTGAATATCTTTAGGTCATATACAAAACAAAGCACTGAAGGATATAGTCATGGACTTTGGGAAGCACTGATGAACATCTTTTACCATTTTTTGACAATTAATGTATTAATCATGGGGAAAATCGACAGATTGATCTATAATAGAAATAATATAAATATTCAGTTGCAGGCCTAGATAATAGACAATATTATAGCAGGCCATTGTCGTTGTATGTCTAGACTATATTTAGCATGATATGTTTCGAGATTTTATGTTTAAAATGTAGAAACTTTGCAATTATCCTATGAGCTATCGTCTTAAAAAATAAACCCTCATGAATAATATTTTTTAAGTCATTTTGATGCAATAATGACATGTCAGTCACAATGTAGGGCCTGGAGTTACTTTTTGGCAAGTGGAAAACTGGGTTATATGAGTAGGAAATGGTCTTTTAAAGCTTAATCAATGGTGAAATAAAAAATAAAAAAAGAAGTGGATCGGTATTAATCTACCACACGGAGCATGTAAAATGATGCAGCTATAGGAGGCAAAGAACAATTTTGGCAAAACATCTTTACTGACACCTTTACTATCTTGTGGTTTGTTTTTTTTTTTAATTATTTCAACTATTCAAAGAAGACAAATAATGACTGGATCAGGAATAAGACGAAAATGGCATTTCAGTGTCACTTTCAGTCGATTGTATTGATGGTATTTTATTTTGAAGAGAAGAAATATCGACCCGTGAAGAAGTTCATAATTTCCTGAGTCATTGCGCCTCTGGTTCAAACCAAACATCTCTGTAGAGCCTCCAGTGCTGTGTAGTACACTTACTGTGACATTATTTGACCATGGAGGGTTCTGTTTCAGATGTGGAGGTCTGTAACTTTGCCTACACGGGGCAGTTTGAGAAGTTAAGACAGTGTATTCTGTCAGATAAAACGCTCGCCTGTAAAACGGACCAGGTAAGGAAACATGAGCCAGCAAAAGCTCCCAGAGGTTCTGTGTTTCTGTTAACCCACCAGGACTGAGAGCACTGTGTGGTTCCAGGTCCAGAGAACTGCTCTGCACTGGGCCTGCTCTGCCGGACACACCAACATTGTGGAGTTTCTGCTCGACCTGGGAGTTGAAGTGAACCTGCAAGATGATGTAAGCATAGTTTCTGTCCAATAATGTTTTGAGTTTTTTTTTTCTGTGTAAAGCAAAGTAGTATTGATGTCTTTTTATCCTCTGAAGCAGGGGTGTCAAACATAAGGCCTGTTGGCCAAAACCGACCCACCAGAGGGTCCAATCAGGCCCTGAGGATAACTTTACAAAGTGTAAAAATTACAGAGGTGAAAATACTTACTGTGAAAATATTTAAAGATATTGAACCTTGTGCGATATAATGTGAGTCAGCAGCTTCAGTGACACAGTCTGGCTTGGTGGAACCCTATTGTTGATGCACTGCCGCAACTTTAATGCATTTTTTCTGTATACATTTTATATATTTACAAGGCATGGGAGATAACTGCACCTTTTCCTGAATATTTCCTACTTTAGTTTGTGTGGTGCATCAGTTCAGGTGGTCAGGATTACTACACAGATCTGGAAATTAATGTAAATTTAAAATGATTTCTAGATCTTGACAAGTTGTAAAATACTATATTGTTCAGTTCCAGATACCTGTTTTGTGCCTTTGTAGACTGTGATCTGTAAGTTATGTGTAAATGATAACTGAGGCATAATATTGTTGAAATTTAACTTATTTTTCTTAAGAAAATTCAAGGTGTTCATGATGTTTTGTAAAAATACAGTTCATTAAATGTGAATATTTTCAGAATGTACTTTTTTACAGTCAAACAAAGGGAACAAGAAAAGCACTCAGAGAGCGTAGTACTCCGCCAAGGCTGCTCAGTCGTTGTATGATTTCCAACGGATAAGTCCTGATAAGTCCGCAGTGGTGGAGTCATTGGATCGCAGTCATGTGATCGTCAGCAGGAAGCTGACATAGTGTTCACTTGTTATAGTTACAGTGACGCCGTGATGCTTTCTCGCAATGATACAGAAATTTTAACACATCCGTGGATCCAGACTATCAGCCGCATCACTGCCAAAATCTAATGAGGTGGTCCTTGTGTCATTTCTGACTTTCCCTGAAAATTTCATCCAAATCTGTTTGTCCCCTTTTGAGTAATGTTGCGAACAGACAGACAAACAAATGTATGCCGGACACATAACTCTGCATAACTTAATTTAAGGTAACTTGACAGAGTAAAAATTTTGAGTTGTGGTTATTTATAGGTTATTATGCTCTGGTTTTACTGGTCTAGCCCACTTGAGATCAAATTAGGCTGAATGTTTCCCCTAAACTAAAATGAGTTTGACACCCCTGCTCTAAGGTGATATTTGACCTTTAATTTGCTGACAGGAAATGCTCTTTCGGTGTGTGCATATGCCATTGTGTGTTGTGTTCCTCTCCAGGCTCGTTGGACTCCTTTGCACATCGCAGCATCAGCAGGCAGAGAAGACATAGTGAGAGCTCTGATATCCAAAGGAGCTCAGCTGAATTCAGTCAATCACAATGGATGCACCCCTCTGCACTACGCCGCATCCAAGGACAGATATGAGGTAAAGTTACCCAGTTCTGGTAAGACCGGCTGATGCAACATGACTGGAGGTCAACCAATATGGTTTGTCAGGGGTCAGTAAATCAATCAGACTTTTTTTTATATATCACACTTTTCATAAGAATACAATGCAACACAACCTCTATAAAATAAAAATCCAATAAAATAGTACAAACAACCCCCCGCCCCTAAAGTCATGTTAGAAATGAAGAACTCTAAAACGCAGGGATTGAGGAACAGACAAAATGCCATCCTATATAAGACATGCAATAATGAAACACCAGATGAGATGAAAATAGAAGTCAACAGTTATAAAAACGGAGTGATAAACTGTGCATAAAATTGATGAAAATATATAAATAGATCAATTAATAGAGAAATCAATAATTAAAATTATTTCTAATAAATAAATAAAATCTATCAAATTCCTGACTAAAATGGTAGGTCTTGGGTGATACCTACTACACCGATCAGCCACAACATTCTGACCACTGACAGATGGAGTGAATAACATCGATCATCTTGTTATAATGCAACTTTCTGCTGGGAAACCTCAATCCTGACATTCATGTGGATGTTTGACATGTACCACCCACCTAAACATTGCAAGTCAAGCAACCCCCAACCCACCCATGGCAACAGCAGTCCTTGATGCCAGCTGCCACCCTCAGCAGGACAGTGCACCCCGACACACCACAAAAACTGCTCAGGAGTGGCCCAGGGAACTTGACAGAGCTAAGCTGTTCACCCAGTTCCACACTCCTCAGATCCAAATATTATTGAGCGTCTATGGGATGTCCCAGGATAAGCCTGATCTAGGTAGGTCCCACCCTGCAACCCACAGGACCCACAGAATTCACTGCCACCATCCCTGTGCCACAGGACATCCCCAGAAGGCCAGTGTCCATGCCCCACTGGGTCAGAGGAGTTTTAGCAGCATAAAGAGGACCAACATAATATTAGTCAGGTGGTCATAATGTCATGCCTGAACGGTGTATCAAGTCCCTTATATTTTATAAGGGATCGGATAAAAACAGTAATAATACAATAGTCTGAAAAATGCTGACCATCATGTTCAATAATCAGCTCATCACTTGACCCATATATGTGACACACACCATACTTGTAGTCAGTACAGTGGTGTTATGTTCCAGCGTCTGGATCGAGGGGCCATTTTCACCCAACATCTCAATGGTCCTTTTATACAGAACAAAACAGTGTCGCTGCTTTGCTCTGAAACTCATTCATTCCAAAGAATTGCTGCTGCACTGAGTAAAGCACCTCGATCAGAGTTCAACTGTGACACCACGTGGCCAAAAGCATCTAACTGGCATGGAAGGCAAAATCACACTCAGCTGGACTATCTCACTGAAGTTTTTTGAATTTTTTTTAAATTTACCACCAGCTATATATGTAGTATATTAAATGCCAGAGCTGTACACCATAGCAGTAAACTGCAAACAGTTTCCATGTTAGTTGTACTTTGCATGTATCATCTGTCTTATCATGCATGTATCAAATTGTGTGTTTTATGGTCCTCTCACATCGTTATTTTAACAACAAATAGCAATAATTTATGTACTTTTAAAAGCTAGATATTTTGGTGAATTCAAAAAGGTTCAGATGGCTTACGAATATTTAAATAGCTCTGGATGTGACTGTTTGTACAATTCTGCACTTTTGATATCAGTTTTCAACTTGGAATTTCTCAGCACTAATCAGAATTATTCATCAAAACAAATTGCACTAAGATCCCAATGATCTACAATGAAAACAGCTACCTCCTACCTGAACTCTCTCATTCAGGTCTAGACTCCTTCGTGTTCACTACACTCTGCCAACTAACGGATCCAACCACCACAACAGGGTCGACAACTAGACTCTTCTCCTCTGTGGTGGAACGGGTTACCAAACTCTGTTTGATCTGCAGAGTCTCTCTTAGTCTTTAAGAAAACACTAAAAACCCAGCTCTTTACTGAACACCTTTGCACTTGACAGACTGCAAAAAAAAAAAAAAAAATCCTAGTACATCTGCACTGCCTGTAGACACCACGGTCCTATTATCACACTTGAACTTGTTTTACGGCACTTATCCAGGTTGTTTTTTGCCTGACTGGATCCTTGCTTGTGTTACACCTACTCTCAGATGTACGTTGTTTTGGTTAAAAGCGTCTGCTAAATGAAACTGTAGAAATGTAGAATCTCACTTCGACTGACAGCATGACAGCAACACCGCTTGTATGGAAAAAAAAGAACAAATATCCAAACAAAAAAGAAATTATCATTTCATTTTGTAAATCGATGTCCCTGTATTGACAAAAATTGTCCGTCGCAGATCAGACACCTCTCTACCAATACACAGTGAGCAATTTCATTCATAAAAAGCGTTATCATTCACAGCAGATGTTTTCAGTCCTCGCTTCCCTCCCGTTTGCTAAAAGTTGAGCTCAGTAGCTTTTTAAATACTTCTTTAGTTATTAACTTTTACTGTCACTTAGCAAATATTTGCATCTTAAGTGCAAATATTTAGCTTTAATTCATATCACCTTCTCCAGTGTCAACCAGCTGAGCTGTAAGTCCTCCCACAGTTTCACACTAATGTCAGGAACTCTGGTTCTCGACATATAAAGTTCCACTTCCTAAGTATTGTTGTTACTTCCATATTGATGTGGTTTCCTTTCCTGAAACCAAAAGTGCGCAAATGGAAAATGGGTATTCTGTTTGAATGGGAATCCACTGAATTTCGAATTTACATATCTGTGAATGATTTCTGAGGAACTAGTTTATCCTGTTTGCAGATCGCCTTGCTGCTGCTGGAGAACGGGGCAGACCCCAACGCTACGGACAAGTTGGAGTCTACTCCTCTTCACAGAGCGTCTGCCAAAGGCAACTACCGCCTCATCCAGCTGCTTCTCAAACAGAGCGCCTCAACCAACATCCAGGACTCACAGGGCAACACACCGCTGTATGTGTGACTAAGGTTTTGTCAAATACAACATTGTGGCTGCCAGCATAAATATACAGTTACATCAGAATGCGAACAAACACAAACTCTTAATACGTAAACGAAAACTATGTTTTCTCACCTAACTATCCCATCAGATTGCTTTTGGATGTTTGCTTTGTAATTTGAGAAATCAGTTTTGCTTCTACCTTTATACAGTCAAGGTGAAAACAAGGCAGACTGAAGTGATTCCAGCATTAAAAATTTAAAAAACAAAGATATATCTCTATTTACAATTATGCATTAATTCTTTTTTTTTCTACCAGTCACCTGGCATGTGATGAGGAGCGAGTGGAAGCAGCCAAGTTGCTCGTGGAACATGGAGCCAGCATTTACATCGAGAACAAGGAGGAGAAGACCCCCCTCCAGATAGCCAAGGGTGGTCTGGGCAACATACTTCGCCGGATCGTGGAGGGGTGATGGTTCCCCTCACCTACAGGGGGAGTTCCAGATCAAACCCCCACAGTCACCAAGTTACATTATGAGGATTCTCATCCTAGTCAGTCGTCCTCAAGCGGTCTGGTGCGACACATTCAAACGTGTAACAGGTCCAAGATGAGACAGTGTGTAGAGGAAAAGTTGGACTGTACTGCTTCCTTATCAGCTCCTCCGATGTGGCTTTGAAACTGCGCAGACCAAATATGTGTGCTTTAAAACACTCTCCTGCACTAAGCGCAGTCTGTCCAGTGCCACAGCCAATTTTCTATGAAGTTTGAATTGTAAAAATGACTAAATAAAAATCAGTCTTCAGCCAGTTAATGAAGTGTATTTGGAATATAATGTTTTAGTTGACTCATATATTGACACATTTAATATATACAACAATAGTTCTTCTCAAGGCGGTGTGTAATGTGTGTTCCATATTTGCTATTTTATTCCCAACTTCATCCATTAGCTCATACCCATGTCCTTTATGTCGAGCCATGTAAATACCCCACGCCCCACCCCCACTGTGGTTCGTGTATCATTTTAAACACAGTGCGGAATAGCAGCAGGTAGAGCGCAGGATGAGCACAGGTCTTTGTTGAGAGCTCCAGTGGATTTGGGGTTCGCTGCAGAATGATTCCTTAGATGCCAGAAATGTAGCCTGGCCTTACAGAGCAAGTTAGAATTTACCAAAAGTCTTGTTTTTGCATACCTCCAATGGTGTTAACCTCTCACCTTGCACAAGTGATGTTATAATAGTATGTTTTTGGAAAATATTATGTATAGGCCTATGTAGGAGCTGATTCTAGCCATTTTATTTGGATAGTGTTACAATTTACACACTTAATTGTTTGTGGCATACTTTCAACAAGGTGTTGGAAACATTCCTGAGAGATTTTGGTCTGTATTGATATGATAGCATTATGCAGTTGCTGCAGATTTGACTGCACATCCATAATGTCAATCTCTTGTTCCACCACATTCCAAAGGTGCTCTAATGGATTGAGATCTGGTGATTGTGGAGGCCACTGCAGTACAGTGAACTCACTGTCATGTTCAAGAAACCAGTCTGAGATTATTTAAGCTTTGTGACATGGTGCATTCACCTGCTGGAAGTAGAGATATTATACCATCAACATCTTCTTGCACAATGATTATATTGCCTTTGAACTCAACAATCTACAACTAAATGCAGTTGCCTTCAACTAAACAAATTAGAATTGCTACAGCCTGGATGGTTGAGAATCTACACAGATAGTGATTTGACTTGGCTTGACCTTTACATTAGATTAAATTAGATTCACTGTTATTGTCACTGCACAGAGTACAAGTACTAAGACAAATAAAGACAGTTTAGCATCTAAGCAAAAGTCCAAAAGCAACAGTAACGTTCATTACTTACAGTATGTACCGTAAATACAGTATGCTACAGCATAAATAGAATGAACAGTATGGACAAAGCACTATGAGCTCACTAATATGAATATTTAGATGTGGATACAATATGAAAAAAGAATACATAAATCTACAGGTAGAGAGTTATAGTGGTATGAGCAGTATAAAAACAATAAATAGGAAGGATAGCATAAATTCTATAAATAACATAGACTGAACAGTGTAATAATAACAGTATTATTACCATGATCTATATACAGTATATACAGGATTAACAGTATGAACACTATAAACAGTATAAACAATGTGTATTATATGAGATAAAGCAAACATGCAAATTAGTGCCTCATATGCTTAACACTCACTGCAAATGTGCAACAGAATGTTAATTGGGGGGGACAAAAATAAAAGTGAAAGGTAGAAATGTGTCGTTGGGAAACCCCCGCCGAAAACCCGGAGAGTCGGAACTCTCTTGATGTCACAGCCTGGGGTCGGCGGGGCTGCGCATGAGAGTTGTGCGCACATTCCGCCTTTGCTTTCGCTTCCTGAAAGCTAGGTCACTTCAAAGAAATAGTTCTGGTTTATGAGGGGATTCTCATGTGGGCGCAGTTCATACCAGAGACTGACTGAAGTCACATACAGAGGGACGGCTTCATAACGCGTTGGAAGGTAAGTATTGAGACTTTGTGATGACAATTGATCAAATAACTTCGTGACCTGAGCTGACGTTATGTAGGAAAGCTAAGCTAACGAAGCTAGCAAACGTCTCTAGCTAGCGTTCGTTCGTTTACTCTGACAAACCAGCTCAAGAAAACTGGTGGAGGAGCAAACCGAAAATTGCTACACTGTACATATGAGCTTACTTTTAGATCATTGTTTTTGACGTATCCATATGTATGTTGAACTAATGCACTGGCTCGTGATGTGTCATCTGTCAGAAGTAAGCAGCGGTCAGTTTGCTTGCATCGGCATAACCCAGCAACTGTAGAGCTGCTCTGTCGTTATTGTTTAACGCAAAGCTGCGAACCTTTCTAGAATCTGTGGGACACGTGGTTACAGTCTGATCATTAATATACACGTGAAAGTAGTACACGAACCTGCTATCACACGGTAAACCCCCTTTGACGCCATGTACTTTCTGCTTTGTGCTAAACAGTAATGCAGTGAATCGGACGCAGCGAGAACATCAACAAATGAGTGTGATGTTTCTATCCGTGGTTGAGTCACAAATGTTTTACTGAGCATCGATCTGGTCATTGATTTCTTTAAAGAATGTCGACACGTAACGCAGTGCAAAGATCACAGGCTGCTCCCTGTAATATCATCAATACTTTGACTCTGATTAGATTAATGTATAGTTCCCTTATCAGCGCGGATATACTGTGGTTAAAGGATAAGTCATACACATCAAGCTGCGATATTGCACTTATGATGTCAGGAAACATTAAGGTGTGGGACAACAATGCAGTGACAACAAAGTTCCACCCTAGTTTTATGCATAAGAAGAAGTGATGCATGCTCCTCATGTGTTTCGACGTAATCTCAGTTGTTACTAATACACAACATGTACCTTTGCTTCCAAAAATAATATGCCCTGCCTCTTTACTGCTGATATTTTAAGTTCAAGTCCTGCAAATTATGTTCTGTTGTGATCTATTTTGTATATTGTCTAGCCGTCCTATTGCATCACTAACTTTTTATCTGTTGTCCTTTAATGTAGTGAGTGTTGTTATTGTATTGCTATGGGATACACCCTTTGAAATGCGAGCCTATTAAGATGTACTGTGCTAGACCAGCCCGTCTCTCCTGTGCCCATCCCTCACATGGAAAATTCACTGCCTCCATGTGATTACAGCCTGGCTGTTTCTCTTAAAGGCATAGTAACCCTACAAGAACCTAGATCGGCACTCTAGTGGCAATCACAGAAATACATTTGTCACTGATTTTTCTAAGTTTTATTATACCTATTTTTTAGATCTTGTAGGAAAAAAAGTTTAATTCAGACTTTTAGGTTCACTGTTTTCTTTGTCGTATGCTTGCATGCATAATAGTGTGTGTGTGTGTGTGTGTGTGTGTGTGTGTGTGTTTTTTAATTTAAGCCTTTATTTAAATATTTCCTTAACTTAAAAACAGATCTAGACCTATTACCTACACCATCTTTTGTTTGCTCTGTTTCATTTGCAGAAATTCTGTCAATCAAGTCAACCCAAACAGCAGTCATGTGTGATGACAATCTGGAGACAGACAACTTGTGTGATTTCTCCCTGATGAACAGTCGCTTGGACTCATTCCGTGGCTCTAGCCTGGCCCAGCAGGTGCCAGCGGAAAGACTGGCCCGGGCTGGCTTCTACTTCACCGGACAGGCTGACCGTGTCCGCTGTTTTAGCTGCCAGAAGACTGTGGAAAACTGGTGCAACGGAGACACACCTGTGGAAAGGCACAAGGAGGTAATCATTTTTCTGGTAATACACATTTTAGCTTTCCTTTCTTTTCAAAATAGATAAATCATTACCTTTTTGTTACAGGTTTCCCCATCTTGCAAGTTTCTCAGCTGCACCCACCGCACCAATACCCCATTAACTAATGGTTCCATCTACAATGAGGAAGCAGAAGACATGGAATATCGTTTGAGAACAGGAGCAGTGGTCGATGAGACCACCTATCCTATCGTCCCTCATATGAGGAGTGAAGAAGCACGACTTGAGACCTTCTTCTCTTGGCCCCCTGCGGCTCCCGTGAGATCCCAAGATCTGGCGCAGGCTGGCCTTTACTACTTAGGATACGACGACCAAGTGCAGTGTTTCTGCTGTGGGGGCATGCTGTGTGGCTGGGAAGCAGGGGACACAGCCTGGGGAGAACATACCAAATATTATCCCAACTGCTTCTTCATCCTCGGGCACGACGTGGGCAACGTCCCTTTCCAGGGGGTTACAGACAGGAATGAGGGTAGCAGTAGTCAGCAGAGAAACGGTGATGTCCATATGGGGAGTTTTGAGGAGAGGCTTGATAGCTTCGCAGGTGTCCAGCACCCTATTGACCATGAGAGGCTTGCGAGAGCTGGCTTCTACAGCACAGGTAGAACACAGATGTTCAAGAAACCTTGTGCAATACTAAAAAAAATGAGGTGTTTACTTTTTTCATATATTTAATTTTATCTTTGAATGTCTTAATTGTGTTGTTGCAGGTGCAGGAGACAAGGTGTTGTGTTTCGACTGTGGGGGAGGTTTGAAAGGTTGGCAGCCTGAGGAAGACCCTTGGGAAGAGCATGCCAAACACTACCCAGGGTAAGAGCAGCCATCTTGTTCTCTCTGCTTAATATTCATTTATATGCACAAACATTTTTTTTGTGTTTACTGTGACATTTACTTTTGTTTTAATATAATTGTATGATCTTTTTAAATTAGATGCAGTTTCCTGCTAGCAGAAAAAGGACAAGATTTTGTGAACAGCATCCAGCTACAAAGACCACGACACAATAGAGCTGTAAGCCTTCAGTGTTTCCTATTTTTGTATGCTCTAGTAATCAGACTCTTGTTGACTTTGCCAATTGATGAGATTTTTTCAGACCTCATGTAAACAAGTAACCGGATTTCCTTAATTAAATTAGGACAAGAGAAACAACGGACAATGTTGTGCTTTTGGGTCAAAAGGAATTGTCATTACTTATGGTGGATGCCGCCTTGTGTCCAAAATATTTTAATAACAAATGTAGCTGAAACTGAAATAACTCAAAAAAAAAAAGTCAGATTCTGCAACTCTGACTAAAATTTGGACACTATAAAAAAGTTAGAACTGTGCCAGTCATTCGCCGTGATTACACTAGGTGTTAACATGCATCATGAGTATTACCATGATGCATGCCATGGCACATTGAGATGTGATTGCTCACATTCAGGCGTGCTGCATATTGTACATTCTTTTCACAGTGTGTACACGTGTCCTGTACTGATTACTTAATTGACTACCTCTGTGTAAGGGACTAGTGTTGTGAATTAGATTTTATATTGCTGGTCTGTGATGTGTCATTCACAGAAACCGTCCCACGCCTTTTTTATGTTTGTGTCATCGGTAAACACTACAGCTGTGAGCGTGGTACCTAAGCTTTGAACCAGTCCCAGCCTTAATGTTTAAGACTAAGGCTAGCATGTTTCTGGGTTGCTAAATTGGTATTTTAGTGAAACAGAGATGGACTTAATCTGGAGGCATGGAGGGAGGGGAAATGTGTTGTTTCAAATTACAGGAAGTGTACAGACCATGAATAAAATACAGGCACTAAAGTTACTTTAAAGGCTTTTCTTCGCATTTCTGCACAGCGACCGGTCCAGCATGAAAACTGCAGAGAGTCTTAAAGCCTTACTTTTTGTGTATTTTTAATCAGCAGAGGTGTGCTGAGCTTTTCCAATATCATGAATCATTCCATGATATCCACATCTAAGACGTAACATATTGATTTTTTTTTTCAAAATAAAGCTATTAATATATCTCAGGCAAACCTGAAATCTTACAATAATATTGTTCAGGTGTCACTGAATATAATTTCTGGGATTTTAACAAGTTGACCTGTTTGTTGCCCACTGGCCGTGAGTCACATTTTTGAATGTGATATATTTATGAATTTCATATAGAGCAGGGAAGTGAGATCTTATCACATATAGCCATGGTAGATGCATGTGGGGATGCATTGTAATGCAAGGTGTGATCTGATGTACTTAAAGCTATCAACTTGTTATCAGCTCACCCAAGACACATAATAATACCAGATGTGAACCAGGTCTTTGTTAAATATAAGGTATTGGGTAGGTGAGAAATCTGATTACTGGCCAACTGAATGTAGATGTGGCTGTAAGAGCAGCCTAATTGTTGGAGTGAAAGCAAACACTTTTTTGGCCTTAAATCTGAGTCTCTATTTTTGGCCTGTTGCCTCAATGCATGTAAGCATTGTCAGTCTGAGTCATATCTACTTCTGTTTTAACTGCAGTGACGTATACGGTCTTGTAGTATCTTGTGCACTGTTAAAATGCCAATATTGTGCATGTGTTATATTGTTTTCTGGACAAAAAAACGTTCCCTTTAGTGCTGTAACCTGTTACCTGTAGTCATCTCAGTCTTTTGTTTCACTTACTCTGTACTGAAAATAATCATATGCCTCTATTTGTTTCCAGACTCCAAGTCATCAGAATGGATTTTCAGGGGACAGGAATGGTAAATATTTCAATAATTTAATGTCATTGTACTTAATGTGACAATATAATAATAATTTGAATTATCTCCTGTAGATAGAAATGACAAGAAGTTGAAAATGGCTTAACTAATCTAAATAGTGAACTGCATAAAACAAGTAGTTGTGTGCAAAGATTTTTCTTCTTATTTTCAGAGACACTGCAGTCAGAGATGGCTCAGAAGGCCATAGAGATGGGCCTCGAGCCCAGTGTGGTGGAGAAGACCATCTTGGACAAAATCAGCAGGACAGGCTCGGACTACACCAAACTGGAATTGCTTGTGGAGGATTGCCTAAACAACTCACCAGAAAGTGATACAATGGGAGAAAAGCAAGGTGGTGCACCTCCTTATGCTTATGACTAAGGGAATAAACAAATACTAAGCAGCAGTGATATTTATTATACATTTGTTTCCTTTCAGATGAGGACCCGCTGGAGAAATTGCGGAAGCTGCAGATGGAGAAACAATGCAAAATATGCATGGACCGAGATATTTGTATGGTTTTCATCCCATGTGGGCACCTCGTCAGTTGCAAGCAATGTTCTGAATCACTCATTGTGTGTCCAATCTGCTGTGGAGCCATAACACAAAAGATCAAGACCTATAATGCTTAAGGGAACTACAAACTCTCACTAAACATAAATGCTGCTTTCTCACTATCTTTATTATATTGTAAATTTAATATTCGATGTACAATACATAGCCTGTAATATATTTAAAGACCAGATTCTCGTCAGAATATCTGAATTAAAGATCGAGTAAATGTCACAAAAGAAAAATATTTTCATAGTCATTACAATGGTACAAAGATGTTAATATTGAGATAAGATGATTTTATAAATGGCTTATGTGTTTTTAGGCGATTAATGATACTGACACTTGTAAATACACACTAAAGTGCGTTTGTCGTTTTACAACTTTTAGTTTTTCTTTTGCCAGAGGTGCCTTTCTCTAGGTTTATGTAGTCACGTGCCTGATTTATCAGTTTTACCGAACTAAGCATGAGGGGTTTTGTCATTTGTAGTCATTTATTTTATCTGTCGTAATTTATGCTTAAAGCTAGTTTTATTTCTCTGTGTCTGCAGCTCTGTATTGACATATGTACAGGTAACTTCATTTCAACTTTGGTTTTAAATTGATTAACTCTAGTTTCTGCCCTGCAATTAATCAGTGTTGTGTGAAATTATTTTACCATTCCATCATGCAGTCTGTTGTGTCATCGAGAAGTGAATAAATCTTCTAAAATTGACTTGGAGCTGGGTTTTCTTTGATTAGTTCCTTTTTTGCTTATTTGAAACTTGAAGTAATTGTATTTTGTGTTTAGAAGATGCCAGTTTCACCTTGGTAGCCACCTAGTATTAGTTTGTATGACTTTGTGAAAGAAGTTACTTTCATTTTTTAATGAGTCTATCCAGTTTTACACATTGTGTAAAATTGTATTCACTTGAAAACTTCATTTTTCCCAGATGGGATTTGATGGATTAAAAAAAAAAAAAAAACTTTTATTAGAACAAATGTACAATCTCAAAAGAGACACAAACAGCATTGAGGCATTGGAAATCACTAAAATACTGGGGGAAAGTATGACTTGCATGCAGCATCCAGATCAATTTTCTAAATATGTCCATTTAAATAGCATATAGATGGGTTCATACGTAGCTACATGGATGTGTTTCAGTCAGGCCATATCATATTTGGTGTGACAAAAGCTGACTGTAAACTGAATTTATGACAGATTGTAGTTTTATGAAGGAAGAATTACATCCCACGTGTCACAAAATGGATTTAAATTCAGTTGTTTTCGAAATAAATTCGATCTCAACGGCTGGATTAAAGTTGAGCGTTGATAGAAATTAGCTCAAAGTCAGTATTTTTCTCATTATAAAGTGGAGGAGGGTGTTTGGAGAGTGTGAGGACACAGCTAAAAGGCTGTTCTGTTCAGTATGGCGGCTGCAGCCCGATTTTTAAAACTGCTTTCTGTAGTGCCAAACAGTTCAGTCATGTGGGATTAACTCTCCTGGCGTTTCCCACAGCAAAGAAAAAGGCAAAGCGCGCTGTACTGAAGCAGCAGAATTAAGCTGCAGTACCGGTCAGTCACCACTAGATGTCAGGTCGTCAACGGTGTATCTAATGCGGGTATTGTGGCCGCTAGGTGGTAGCTCTGCACCAGGATTTCCTCCTCCCAGGTCGTCGAAACAACAAACCGAACTACGGAGCAAGCGGGGTGAGAGAACGTCCGAAACCGCCTCTGACCGCGACTTTTAAACTCTTTTTACAGAATTGTAGCGGAATTCAGACGGAAGCAGTATACGAATACTAAAAGTTACGATTCTGCCGGGACTACATTTCACAACAAGGTAAGTTAGCTGTAAAATGGCGGAGAGCTATCTGGAACTTAGTTGATTTGTATTTTGCTAGCCGTCTCGCTAGCCAGGCTAGCTTTGGATGAGCCCAGTGCGCGGATGTCTGCCTGAACCAAGTCGCTTCGCTAGCTCGCGGTACATGGCTACTTCGGTTGTTAGCAAGCTAACGAACTGGATTTTTCGCACAGCAGCGCCAAATATGTAGATCGCAGCCGAAAGAAGCGTTTTATTGTTTCAATCGACTTAGTTGCACTTTATATATTTGTAAACAAAGTGTTTGTTGCTTATGCAATACGGTACTGGAACTCCCGAGGCAAGATGGAGGACGCAAGGACGTGATGTTTTTTTAGGTAACGTTAGCAGTAGTGTTAGCGTGGCTAACTAGTGGGAGTTATTTTCAGCTCGTTAATTGTAGAAAATCGGTTATTATTCCCTTTATCCTTGTACAAGCTCTGAGTACGACTGGTATACGTACAGAAGATGGTAAATATCCATGGCAACGTTATTGACGAGCGTTATTGTGTACATGCTAATATTAGCTCGCTAGTACAGTAGGGCTTGCGTTGTTTTGTTATTATGCTCCAAGTATTACAGCGCCGCTAAACGCTGGCATGCCCTCAAAATCTAACGATAGTGCATTGTACAGGTTTGTCGCCTTTCTTGTTACGCTAATCGCAGTTTGTTTGCACAGAGTAGTGCGTGCTTACTTCGTCAAATTTCAACTAGCTGACGCTGGGGAAAAGACGCCAAAATCCCCGGCTACTTAGCTTGTGGCGCTAGCACCAGCAGCGCACCGGTGTCAATTTTGACAGGAGCCGACGAAGAGCGCAGCCTCGTCGGCGTTGTTGGAGGGAACTGAGCCGGTAGTTTGTGGGATAGTTGTCTTACGGGAATCCACACAGTTTGGTTTCGCCATTTCATTTTTTTCTAAGATGATCTAGTACCGCGTCGCAAGAACAAGTTTATGAGATACACTGGCCGATTTGGCGCCACTTTTTCAGTCGACACCCATAGATTCCCGTCGTCTTGTCATGCAGTACCCCCTCACTATCAAGGAAATGGGCACGTTATCAGATCGCTAAACGGCGAAATAAACCACTTAAGTTTAAACTCAAAAAGTCGTAGCTACCAACTCGCACATAGCGATAAAATTGAATGAGCTAACATGAGCTGTGTTGCCGTTGTTTTCAGAATTTACATCGATTATTTATTTTTCACAATAGACACATTTAAGAGTCGCAATTCGCCATGTGCGGACTATCATTTGTAGCATATTGTGAGAAAGAGTCCCCTGATTTACATTGTATCACATTTATATCAGACAGTTTGCATTGACGTCTGCTCACTACTCCTTCCGAGTAGTGTAATCTCTGAATTACTCAGTTACATGTCAGCGCTTCGTGTACTCAAGCTGAAAGAGGCACATACTGCACCCAGAGCGGTATATGATGGGAGGAGTTTCTGTTTGCCTTTTCAGGACTGAACACTTGACTCTGGCGTGCTTTCGTTGACCTCCCTGTCTGCTAAAGAAAAAAATGCATTCACTTCTAAATTGGGCACAAAGTAACAATCCTGATTTGATAAAGTTACTTCTGCCCTCCACCTTGATGTGTGTGCCACTAATTTCCACATCACAGCCATGCAATAGTTTCCCTGTGGCCTGCAGTATCTTGTTGATGTTGATACTGGCTTGTGATTGGTGGAGATATGTGTGGGGCGGATAGGGCAGTGCCATATTTGGCCATTGAGGAAGATACTCCAATCTTCCTTGGATGACGTTGTCTGTAAACCAGGGGGAGCAGAGAAAGAGACGGAGCCAATGGCTAGACAGTGAGCGTGACAGGAGCTTTGTGTCCGCCCCCTGTTACCATGTGAAACCGTTTTTTTTTCTCTCTGAACGGCATCAAAGAAACATTTGCTCACTACAGAGGCTGTGATTCCTGTGAACGCACACACATGCAGTATACATGATGTTTGTTTTGTAGAGTTTATCGTGTCTGCAGTGCGCATTGAAATGCTGCTCTCTGAATTATTCCGTTCTGTATTCTAGGTCACATGCAGCCTCTCCTGTCTTGTATTTTCTGAGGATCTCAAGCCAGCCGTAAGTTGAAGTTGTCCAGAAGATGTTACAGAAATGATAGCAGCACCAGAAATACCATCAGAGTTCGCCTATACTCAGTAAGTACCTGCTTCCCTTTTCTTTTAAATTTACCACTAAGTTTGATGTTGATATGAATTTTAAAACTATTATCTGTTTACCACCAGGGATACAGACACACGATTCTCCTCAGACACTGACTTCTCTGAGGATCCTGATGGAAGGAGTGCAAATTCAACTAAAGGAAAGGTATGGAAACAACATCCTGCTTGTTTAACCCAGTATTGACATTTTTTGCGCAGTTATTTGAGACATGTTTATGAAGTTAGCTTTGTCTTCCATTGTCCTTTGCAATGATTCTCAAACTTATACTTTGTTGTGTTTTTATTCTTTCTTAGGGTGGAAAGAAGGGGAAGAAGGCAGCAGGGGAGAAAGGCAAAGGAGGGAAGGGAGCGGGCCGGATAAATGGCCACCACCAAGAGAATGGCATGGAAAACATGATGCTGTTTGAGGTGGTGAAGCTGGGCAGGAGTGCAATGCAGGTATAAAAGCAAGCCCTTTGAGATTACCACATTGTACAAATCAGTTTATTCTCTCACTTTATTTTATTTTTTTAAACCAAGTCATGATTTCTAAATGTTGCTATCCCGTTCTTCCTGTAGTCTGTTGTAGATGACTGGATTGAGTCTTACAAACATGACAGAGACGTTGCGTTACTAGATCTCATCAATTTCTTCATCCAGTGCTCAGGATGTAAAGGTATGCGTGTGTCCCGGTTAAGTCACCCTAGTCCACGACTGGTTCTTTTATAATGCATTAAGGACAAATATCTGATTTTGTGTGTCCTGCTGAACCACTCGGTGTCTTTTCAGTGGGTTGTTCTTCTTGACCACTCAGTAAATTGTCTTCTTTCTGTTTTTCAGGTGTGGTCAGTGGAGAGATGTTTCGCAACATGCAGAACTCTGAGATCATCCGACGAATGACAGAAGAATTTGATGAGGTAAGTTATCTCATCATAATAGTCATTGTTACACTCATCATAATTCTCCATAGTCATTTCAGGTTAAATTCAGAATTCCTTTGTTTTCCAAGGGCAGTAGAACCTTTCACCTTGTTGGTGATAACAGCTATCTGGAATTGTCTTCACCGTTGTATTTATTGTTGTTCTTTCCCCTGCGTCCCCTGTAGGACAGCGGCGACTACCCTCTAACCATAGCCGGGCCCCAGTGGAAGAAGTTCAAATCGAGCTTTTGTGAATTCATTTCTGTGCTTGTGCGCCAGTGTCAATACAGTATCATCTATGATGAGTACATGATGGACACGGTCATCTCCCTTCTCACTGGACTATCAGATTCCCAAGTCCGAGCCTTCAGACACACCTCAACACTGGCGGGTAAGTTGAATTATGTCTGTGAACTATATTTAAATGGCAGAGCTGAACTCCAATAAGTGGCATATTCTGTAAGTATACGGAGTTGTTAGCTGCGTGGGGGAAGTAGTCATTAGGAAGGATCGCTTTGGTGCACCTATATTTGCACTGCTAACTTGGTTGTTAGTACTCTTGCATATTTAATGATTTCAAGTCTTTTGAATAGTAGTAGCCATGCATTTACACACTTTATACAGTATAGTTTATTTTTTTAAATTAGTTTGTTGTAAAGTTTATCTTGTCAGCAGATACTATGTTTTCTAGGCTGTTGTCATTGTTGAAACTAATGTTGATTATTCAAAAAGTTAGGGTTTTTTTTTTTAGTTTTTAAAGAAAAATGTAGAAAAAATACAACCACTGATAAAGCCTCTGGACACCTGTGGCACATCTAGACAGGTGTGGTCACTTGTTTTGCCTGATTAGACCTTTTTAGCCTTATTGCACCCCGGAAGAGAAGTGAATTTTACATCTTTATCTGTGGCTGTGCTTGTTACAAACAGCGCTCAGGAATCACGTAAGCAGCAAAGGTGCATTTACTCCTGAAAAAACTGCCAAAGGCACGTGGTGGGGAAGATCACATGCTCGACAATTACTCAAGGTTTCCACAACACACAGCTAGTAACGTTTCTGCAGTTGCATTGTACATTTTATATAAACAAATCCAAATAGAGCAGGCATGTGGTTGCCCTTAACTGTCAGTGTTCAGCTGTGATATGCTTTTGTTGGGCTTATGTTTTGGGGTCAGGCAAGTTGGAGTGTTTCAGTTTGTGCACAGTTAATTCCTGTGGTACCTGGGCTTACTTGATACAGCCCAAAGTGGAGCTATTCATATATTTAGAGTATAGAGCTTGGTGACTTGTATAATTTAAAGCATAATTGAATTTAACACTGATTAGCCACAGATAAGGAAATCCAAACTTAGCTGAATTTCTACCTAAAGGTTTCCTTTTGCTCCAGGGCTAGTTGAAGTTGCAAATTATTGACTCCTTTACAACACCTTTTGTCAAGTCAGATAAACCTGCATACTTAGTGTTGTGAGTCAATTCTTTATCATTGCTTAAAGTAATTCTTGTTATCTCTGGAGGTTTTTATTAATTACCATTACTTGTGTTTTTGACAGCCATGAAGCTGATGACAGCCCTGGTGAATGTAGCTCTAAACTTGAGCATCAACATGGACAACACCCAGCGCCAGTACGAGGCAGAGAGGAATAAAATGGTGGCTAAAAGGGCAAATGACAGGCTGGAGCTGCTCCTGCAAAAACGCAAAGAGGTGAGGATGGCCACAATTTGCTGTTTTTGCTTCTTTGGGAATTTTGCTTGCCTAAGCACATGCCTTTTGCGTTTTGATACAGTTACAATTTGGATGCTTTAAATTCCGACTCTTGCCAGATGCAGCTCATTTTCAGCAGTGTTGTGTTAATTTATCAGGTTCATTAACCAATGTGGCATGCTCCAAATTAGAGAGAAGTTTTTGTGTAAATTTTGCAGAAGGTTTCAACACCAAACCCTTTACGTGTTATGCTTTAACAGATGTGCATGCATGACAATCGTAAATATAGTAAGCCCTCTTTGCTTTAACTATGGCAGCCTTTTTGATTTTTGTTCAAGAAAACAATATGGGTGGGAGGGAAAAAGAAATAAGTTCACTTAAAAATTGTCTTTTACTTTCTTCTGTGATTTGGAATTGATTCACAGATTCCTGAAATAAATTTTCGTATGTTGCCAATGAAGTTATTTTAATGGAATGAAAAAGGCCGTTCTCGTGAGAGCAATGTGCAGCGCCCAGATGGTGTGCAGGCATACACACTAGACTTATTTTGTAGTTGTAAAGTAAAGTATTTTTTGAAAAGGCCCAGAGACAAACTGTAAGATAGTCAGGCACCAAACTCTAGGACTAGCAAACAAGTTGACCCACCAGGTCACACACACTGCAATTTTGATTGGGTGAAGAAAATAACTTTGTCCACAGTCCATTTCCATTTTATTTGAAGAGCCCTTTGCAGAGTTGTGGAGCTCAGTGGGTTCAAATGATAATAACACTGCAGTGAAGAGGTTTTTCCTCGACTGCTGGAGACACAACACTGGTAACGACACAGCAGAGGGCCTCACTTATGTACCACCTTTTACTCCAGAGTATATAGAACAATTTGTTTTTCAAGGGATTTTTTTTTTAGAACACTTTCTCTGCTCCTCAGACAGTGAATTTAATCAAGGTCAGTTAGCTTAACTACTAGTGATGCTTCATATTATATTTTAAGGACATTAGTCATTGGTTTGGTAGTGAGTAAACAAGTGCTTTTTATTCTTTTTATTGAATAAAGATTTGTTTTAAAATCAGGAAATAAATCATGGCACCAGGCTCTTAATATTGAGATTCCTAATAATGTCCTTCTCAGTACACAAAGTTAGCTTCAAAATACACTACATCAGTTTAGTGCATCAAATTGAAAAAAGTGTCTGACTATGATTCTACATTCACAAAGTGATAGGTATTGCTTGCAAAAGTGGCTTTTAAAAATTTTACTGAAGATTGCATTTCTTTTCACTCATCTCAGAGTAGATTTTTTTCATATTAGTGTATATTGCAGAGCACTGGCAAGCAGAAATGGCTGAAGTCTTTGTTTTTCCAACTGCGACTGCGCCTCATGGCCCCATGTAACAGCTCTGATGTTCTTTATCTTTGTGTAGTCATGACAAGAATTTGACTTGTAGGCTGTTCCCTCCTACAAGCCATTTTGTCCTGACAAATCATGAAAAAACCTATACATAACCACCTTCCAACCCTGGCTAACTAGTCGATTGTGAATTACTCTAGCTTGTGACTATACATTAGTGAATTTTTTTAAGAATAGCTACTGCACCATCTCTGTAGGTGGTGGACCTGCAGTGCCAAGTGTTATTCAGCTAGCATTGTCAGTCTATTAGGTTATATAACAGCAAGTCCCACTGGGCATCCATCTGTTAGTTCACTGTGGAGCCACACCGCAGCATGGTGGCATACTTGGCTGTGACACACGTCTTGTTATGTTAACAATGCCTCCTGGTCACCCCTTACTATAGCACTTAAGTCTGTTATCATGTATGTTTCATCACTTGAATGTGCTCACCAGTTTTGTTCTGCTCTCCATTTCAGCTCCAAGAAAATCAAGATGAGATCGAAAACATGATGAATGCAATATTCAAAGGAGTGTTTGTTCATCGATATCGGTAAGGCTACACATAATGAACATGTATTGTCAAAAACTTTCATACAGTGTCAGTTGTTGGTGCGGCTGATGTTTTCAGGTCTTGTATGTTGTTAAACTAATAATATGTAATGTTTCCAACAGTGATTCGATAGCAGAAATCAGGGCAATCTGTATAGAAGAGATTGGAGTATGGATGAAACTCTATAGTGATGCCTTCCTCAACGACAGCTATCTGAAGTATGTGGGATGGACGATGCATGATAAGGTGAGGTATAAAAAGGTTTCTTAAGCTGTTTTTTGTTGTTAGTTTACCGTACACTTACATGCCCATGGTCAACCAACTCAGGAGTTTTCACTTTATTTTTCTGGTTAGTCTTCTTCTCAAGACTGTGTGGTTGTTTACAGACTCATAATATCTGACATCTCCCTCACTCTTCTGTTCATTTTCTTTAATTTGTTAGAATTTGACACTCAAACCTCTGTCAGTGTAAAAATAAAACGGAATTCCCACTTTAACTGTGCATAGCTTCAAACTGAGTAGATGTCTAATCAGACAAAATAAGCAAGAAACACCTTTGTTCATGTGCAGTTCTGCTTAAGTCTCAATCAGTGACTCAGTGGGAAACGAAGTGTAACCTCCAAAATTCTAAACACAGAATTGAAACCTGCTGTTACTCCAGCTTCAATTGACAGGTCTAATAGGCAAACATAAATAAAAACAGTTAAATCTGAAGTGTAGTGTTTATAGTTTGTTTATTATTGTTTATTGTTTTTGTAAGCAAATAAGAAAAGCTGTTCTATATAAAAAGCATATCAATTTTGATAGTTTTCATTAGAGAACCCTGCCATATGGGTCAAACTTCTGTTATTTAACTTGAACTGATTTTTTTTTTTTTTTTTGTTTTATTTTGAAAAAAAAACTGATGGTCGATGATAACTGCAATAATGAATAATAGTTAAATTACTGTCCTGTATCTCTATTCCAGCAAGGCGAGGTACGTCTGAAGTGTCTGACAGCTCTGCAGGGCCTCTACTACAGCAGAGAACTCAATGCAAGACTGGAGCTCTTCACCAGTCGCTTCAAGGTCAGCACCACCTGTTGGACAACTTCAACACAACAGCTACAACTTTATTTTCTTTGAACAGTCTGATACAGAGAGCAACTCTACACTCGCACTCTTTTGGCACAATTTTTTTTATTGTTCTGACATATTTTTCATTCAAGTACTTATTAAGCCAGATGACTCACTAAATCTGCTATCTCTCTTTGTTCAGGACCGTATTGTCTCCATGACTCTTGACAAAGAATATGACGTTGCAGTACAAGCAATTAAACTCCTCACTCTAGTCTTGAAGTAAGTGGTTATTCTTGATGATATCTGGTGTTGTTTACTGTATTTCATTGGATAATCGTTCTTAGATCAAGGGCAAGCCCTTTTTGTGAATTACATCAAGTACACGTGTCTCACTAAGAACTCCTGTTTGTGTTTGTATCTGCAGTAGTACAGACGAGGTTCTGACCCCTGAGGACTGTGAGAGTGTCTACCACTTGGTTTACTCGGCACACAGACCCGTCGCTGTTGCAGCTGGAGAATTTCTCTTTAAGAAGTATGTCAGACATGAATTAAACTTTTTTAGATTCATACTTGCAGTCATTTTGTTGGGAACTTTAAAAGTGGTAGTATGTAAAATTTTCAATAAGTGCTGCTCTGCTGACATTTTACAAGTGAGTCAGTTCTCATACTAACTTATAAGTTTTAATTTTGTAAGCTCATTGCTGATTTCAAGAAATATTATGTAGAGGATGTGTGTTTTATATGATGCTAACTAATGAAAAACATTCTCAAAGACTGTTCAGCCAGCGGGAACCGGAGGAGGAAGGTGCCCCTAAAAGAAGAGGCAGACAAAGCCCAAATGCCAACCTCATTAAGACCACTGTCTTTTTCTTCCTGGAGAGTGAGGTACATTATCATGTTTCATTTTCTATTATCACCTTCAGGCAACATTTTTTTCTCTTCATTTGCAGTACGGTATGGAAGCAAATTCAATCATCCTGCCTTCTTTTGTGTGAACACCTCTCTTGTTAGCTCCATGAGCATGCAGCTTACCTTGTGGACTCCCTTTGGGAATGTGGTGCAGAGCTACTGAAAGACTGGGAGTGTATGATCAGCTTACTGCTAGATGACCCGCTACCAGGAGAGGAAGGTAGAGCACTGGTTTTTTGCAAGCTTATGTACTGGTATGCAGTTCAGAGCACACATTTGTGAGGTTATGCTGATTGTTTTTTTTTTGTTTTGTTTTTTTTTGTAGCTCTTACAGACAGACAAGAGACAGCCCTGATTGAAATCATGCTGTGCACTGTGCGCCAGGCTGCTGAATGTCACCCACCTGTTGGAAGAGGAACAGGGAAGAGGGTAAGAGTGGCTAACACACTTTGAATAGTGAACCAAGACTGGTTAAACTGTAAATATTTTTTTCCAACTGTCTTGGGATTGCTGTTAGGGCAAGTGCATTGGAAATTGACAACATTGATTGCTTAGCTTTGAAGCTGGATCAGTGCAAACTGAACCCATAGACAGCTGAAAGAACTGCACTTGAACTTGTACATCAGTTAATGTGTCTAAAATATCTCTGATCCAGCAATTCTAAAAGCTAGTAGTGAATTAGATGATTTTTCAAACTTTGCTGTTCTCTTTGCTTTGTTTGACAGTTGTGGTTTACAATGTTTATGACACTGGGGAATAGGAGGATTGTTTGATATTCATGGTGGCACATATTAGAAAACATTGGGATTTTTGAACATACTGAGTGGCCAATAGGAAGCAATGTTTTGAGTTAATATTTTCAGATATTTTGCATATTTTTACTACTAGAAATTTGATTTGTAGCTTGTACAGTTCTTTTTTTTTTTTTTTTTAGTAAATTTAATGTGTTGGTGCTGAAAACACATTTTTTATGCCTTATAGGGTCTAACCAGAGCTTTTTTGCCCCATTAGTGTTAAAGTAGAACTGGGGTGTTTATCACACATCAGGTTCAAAAGACTGTTATGGGCTTTACTTTACTACTTAAATTATTTAAGAAATACCGTGAAAAAAATGCCCCTGGGGAACTGCTCTACAGCTACAAACCTCCCCAAATGAGAGGATTTTTTTTTTTTTAGAAAATGAGAGGATATCATGCCAATGAAAAAATAGGAAACATACTTGGAGTAAAAATTAACTGCGAAAAGTGTGGTCAAAAATTAAACTTTCACGAGGTGTCAGAGAGTACATTTTTTATGTATAAATGGGAATTAGTTTAGAATTAGTTTAGTTTTAGAAAAGCCATCTAACTTGTGTGCTTCACACGTTCAGGTGATGACTGCTAAAGAGAAGAAGACTCAGCTTGATGATAGAACCAGAATGACAGAGCTGTTTGCTGTGGCTTTGCCCCCTCTACTGGCCAAGGTATGTTACATCCACTTAGTGCTCTTTTCATGCACTTTTCTTTAGACCTTTTGGCAGCAGAGTATCATTATTTTACATTTTCCTACAGTATGCAGTGGATGCAGAGAAGGTGACTAACTTGTTGCAGCTGCCTCAGTTCTTTGACCTGGAAATTTATACCACAGGCCGTTTGGAGAAGGTAAGACATATTGGCTTGTCTGACAACTCCAATCAGATGCTTTCAACACGATAATATAATTCTAGTGTGTCATTCACATTGCCTGTGATCACACATGATATCATTCCTTTTATCTTCAGCATCTGGAATCCCTGCTACGTCAGATCAGAGAAATAGTGGAGAAGCACACAGACACTGAGGTGTTGGAGTCCTGCTCCAAGACCTACCATGCCCTCTGCAATGAGGAGTTCACAATCTTTAACAGGGTGGATATAGCCCGCTCCCAGCTGCTGGATGAGCTGGTGGACAAGTTCAACAGGCTATTGGAGGATTTTCTACAAGAGGTAGGCATGACGTCGGACACGTGTAGTCACTCACAAATATGGATGTTTATACTCATTCCCCATTTGTTGAAGTTAGCGTAAACATTAAAACATATAAGTGGCACCATGTTGTTTTATGTGATGTCATCTCACTAGTGAGTCCAGTATAACCAGTAAACACCAAGAAGTTTAGCTAGCTCAAAATGTGCACCATGAAGTGAGAGTTACCCAGTATCATGTGTTATTTCCTTTCATTTCTCACCTGTGAATGAATATGTCTGGCTGTGGCTTGTCAGGCAATGCCAAATTAAGTATGACAGACTGCGTTTGTGAAACAGTGAGAAAATCTTATTTAGTATTTTGTGTGTGTGAAGAAGCTCATTGGATATTTCAGTCCGTACGGAAAAACCTTAAACACTTGCATTTGTGTCCATTACAGCTGTATATAACACATTATCAAATGTGTTAAACATCTTGAGTCATACAAAACATCTCAAAGCATGGCTATTGGAAAATTAGATCTGTGATCATAACACTGTAAATTTGTTTGCTGTTGATTGGGCTTGTCCCTGAGGACTCTGTGTAATTTGTTTTAAATGTGTAGACGTGGGCTTCGTGCAATATAGTCATGTGTAATAGTGATAATGGGATATGTGCAATAGTGTTAGAAGGGGCATGTATGGCGTAATTATATGTAATGTAGACGGGGATATGTGCAATAGTGATTAAGAGAAACATGCAATATTATCATGTGCAATAGTGGCAATGGGAAATGTACAATACAATTAAATGTAATAGTGTCAGAGAGATATATGTAGTGGACCCTTATGTTATAGTGACAGAGGGATAAGTGTAGTATGACAATGTGCAATAATGATAGAGGGATATGTGCAATAGCAACAAAGAGATATTTGCAATATAATCATGTGTAAATGTCAGTTAATTAGTGCTTGGTAGCTGCTTTGGTCTCCCAGCTTTTGTTTGTTATGGCCACTATGTGTTATCCTTTGTTGTTGTTGTTTTTCTTTTTTTTTAAATACATATATATCTTTGTTGAGTTATGGTGTTATGATCTGCCAATGGGACTTGAGACTGAAATTAGCTGTATGGCTACAATCTCTCATATTTACATGGAAATGTACATTAATACGAACTGTCCCATTTTAAAAATAAATAAATGAAATAAAAAATAAAATAAAAAATAAAATAACAGTTGCACAATTTCTCTTTCCAGGGTGAAGATGCCGATGAAGATGATGCTTATCAGGTTTTGTCAACTCTAAAGAGGATCACAGCGTTTCACAAGTATGCATTGCTTTCTAAAGTACTTGTTTCTTTCTGCAGTTCATATCTGTTTCACATTCCCTGCCTTCTTTCTGAGTAGAGCAATAATTTACCTGGCATTCTGTGTACATGTGTTTGAAACTGACAAAACTTTATCAACTGTTGCAGTGCACATGACCTGTCAGGGTGGGATCTCTTCACCAGCAACTTCAAACTGCTCAACACAGGCATAGAGAATGGAGACATGCCTGAGCAGGTAATTAAATATACACATACACCACGTGAAGTTATGACTCCACAAATTGTTGTTTCTCTTATTATCATAATTACAAATGAACCCATTTGGGTTTGTTTTTTTCCCTTTGAGCAGATAGTCATCCACTCACTGCAGTGTACCCACTATGTGATCCTGTGGCACCTCGCTAAGTTATCTGAGGGCAGCTCCAGAAAGGTGAGGTCTAAACTAATTTTTGCTATTATTCACTGATTTTACCTGAATCAGACAAGTGTAAGTGTGACGTTAAAACAAATGTGACTGTTCTTTTTCTCAGGATGATATGGTGACCCTGAGGAAGCAGATGAGGGCATTCTGTATGATGTGTCAGCGATACCTCACCAATGTCAACACAGCCGTCAAAGAACAGGTAACGGACAGGAGAACAGTCAACATCCATGTGTAGCAGTAGTCGTATAATCTGTTTGAAGGCAAAGTAGGAAAGTATATCCAGCACTACATAGACATCAACAAATAGGCACATAATAAAACCTTTTAACTCTTAAGAGGTGGTTTGGCTGCCATTTATTACAGCTGCAGTGGATATTTTTGGCCACAAAGTGCTGGTAAGTAGAGTGTTTTTGCATGAGCAAGTGACTTAACTGCGTACCCTCTGTTTGCTTTGCTCATGTGTGATGAAAAGGTCTTGGATGCAGCTTGGTGATGAAGCCATCTGTGCCTCCCAACTGAAGAAGTCACATTTTCTCTAATCTAAGATCCTCTGTATAGTTATATACAGAAGCTTAGTTAAAAACCTAATTGGCAGGGAGCCCTTTTGTATAATGCTTGTACACACAAAGTTTGAACATTTTGTTCTTTTTTCTCTCCTCCCGCAGGCGTTCACCATCCTGTGTGATCTTCTGCTCATCTTCAGCCACCAGATGGTGTCCGGAGGCAGGGAACACCTGGAGCCCCTGGTTTATTCCCCAGAGGACTCGCTGCAGTCTGAACTGCTCTCCTTTATCCTCAACCATGTCTTCATAGACCAGGACGACGACACAAATAGCACAGGTACAAATGCAAATGTGATATTCTAGCACCGCTCCTGTGGCCAAGGTGAGCAAGTAAATGGATAGTTTTTCAAATACTTTTTTCCTTATCATCTCAGATGGGCAGCAAGACGATGAGGCAGTAAAGATTGAAGCTCTGCACAAGAGGAGAAACCTCCTGGCTGCCTATTGCAAACTCATCATCTACTGTGTGGTAGAAATGAAGACAGGAGCTGACATCTTCAAGCAGTACATGAGGGTAGGTTTGTCATTCAAAAATGCAGTTGAATATTATAGCCATTCATTTCGAACAAGAAGGACTGGTGCATGAGAAACATAACACATTTGCAGCACAGTTTGTCCAATCAGTAGATATGTGAACAGCATAAAATCATAGGTACAATTTGTAATGAACCAGTAATGTTTTTGTTTTTACAGTATTACAATGATTATGGTGACATTATCAAGGAGACTATGAGTAAGACTCGGCAAATTGACAAGATTCAATGTGCCAAGACGCTCATCCTCAGTCTGCAGCAGGTCAGTGTGCATACTCATGCTCATTTATTAATTACTTCATAATTCTGAAACCTTCTGTTCACTGTTCCATGTTTGAAATATTGATCTAATTTTCTGTATCTCCTCTTGTGCTAGCTGTTTAATGAAATGCTGTCTGAACTGGGTCATGGGTTTGATCGCTCCTCCTCTGCATTCTGCGGAATCAAAGAGTTGGCCCGTCGCTTTTCTCTAACCTTCGGTCTCGACCAAGTCAAAACCAGAGATGCCATAGCAATGCTGCACAAGTAAGGCCTAATTCCGCTCCTGGTGTATTGCATTACTCTTCTTCCATTTTTGGCCTTATATCTTGGAACTGTCATGTTAGACAAATTACTCCTTGAATACTGTGTTTCCTTCGGCCGTGTTATTTTTCCTGTGGATTTTGGAGGCTTAAGTGATGAAATGTTGCAGTTTATCTTCTTCCCATGCAATGAACGTTTGCGTAAAAACAATACTGAGCTGTGCAAACACAGAGTATGGCAACAATGCTATAAAATCTGTGTAAAAACTATACATACGTAACTTTTGCTGTAATCAAAAGAGATGCACAAGGTGTTCCATGTGCTTATATGTAGCAAAATGGGAGGTCTGAAATGTGTTTTAAGCAACACTAGTCTCTGCAGCTGCAACTTGGTTTATTTTCCACTAGCTTCTCTACACATCAACTAGTGCAAGGGCAAAAGAAATGTATTACTAATAGTCGTAGTCGTAGATAGTAGTCTTAACATGTTGCGTCTTTCAAGCAGTGTTGGAAAATTCAGCGTTTAAAAGCACACTTTCTTCCACTACAGCATCACGTGGAATTATTGGATTAATAATCTCATACAGTTTCCAGGAAAGCTAGTGATTTTTAGTATTTGTTGTATTTGGTTGGGTATTCCCCTACACTTGTAGAGTAACATTTTAAAATAAAACATATTTGGTTATTTACAATTTATCATTTTTTTAAATGAAGGAGATGTAATTTTACAAGATTTTAACTATAGAATTTAACATTTTGATTGAAAAAACACGAGATAAACTTATAATTAAAAAAGATCCCTTTGTATTTGATCCTTAAATATTGAAAAATCTATGCTTGTGAGCAGTTTCATTCAAAAACAAAGCGACGCAAAAATGCTGGACTTTCCTAAAAATCTAAGAGCACCTCAATCTTTATGATATTTAGGACGTAAATTTTACTACACACTTAAGATGAACTACCTTTGTTTGACGTACGTAAGTTTTGTTTTCTTTTTTTTTTTTAAAGCGAGTCTTTGCTCACGGTTTTTGTTCTTTCCTTCTGTCCCTGCATTTCTTAGGGATGGTATTGAGTTTGCATTTAAAGAGCCTAGTCCCCAGGGAGAGGGAGGCCCTCCGCTCAACTTGGCTTTCTTGGACATCCTCAGCGAGTTCTCCTCCAAGCTCATGAGACAAGACAAGAGGACTGTGTAAGTTTTTTCTGCTGAGCTTTCGGGTGGGAGCCTTCAGTGGCTCAGTGCAACAGGTGTTTGTGACAACTGGTGCAACTGGTGTTTCTGATGCATGAGATACTTTTTTTCATGCCCCACTTGGAATGTGCACCTGGTTCCTTGTGTAAAATTTGTCCTCTGTATGTTTGAGTTTGTTCATCTTGTCTGTGCGACCCCCTTCTCCCCTCCCTAGCCACATGTACCTGGAGCGCTTCATGACGTTCCAGATGGCATTGCAGCGAGAGGACTGCTGGCTTCCCCTCATCTCCTACAGGAATTCCCTGCAGGCTGGTGGTGATGATGATACCATGTCTGTAATGAGTGGCTACTCTAGCAGAGGCTCTTCCATTCGCTCCAAGAAGACTAAGCCTCCTGCTGCTACAGCTGGAACTTCAGCAGCCAAGAGGAAGCTGCCAGAAGGTACCGCACACTCAGGAATTAATAATATGTAATGGCAGCATTATTAATGGCGGATTCTTGTTTTTTTCACACTTCAGAGAAAAATTTGCGTTGGCTTTAGTTGAACATAAATGTTTTAACTAAACATCATCACTTTTCTCTTATCTATAAACATTAATTAGTTCAAACTCAAACACAATGAAAATATGTCTCCTTGAAAACCACATACAATGTAGCCCAGGCATGATGTTACAAAAGCAGAGTTGGAGCCCAGATTAACCCAGATGCATTCCTGCCCGCCTAGCTCAGCCAACCAAGCTGATGGGTGAGGAGATTAAACAGCAGATGGTAGGAGAGAGTCAAATTATTCTTAGCAATCATACAGGATCATTTAAATCTAGGTTTGTTAAGAATTCCTTCACGACCAAGGATGTCACAAGAACATCAGATGATAGATTTTCATTGTCATTGCATTTTACAATTCCACAGCCATCTTAAGGCCCTTTCAGACATGGGATACTTAACATTGTTGGCTTCATCGATCTGTTAAAGGGACGCCATTGGTCACTCAAACATTGGTCACTTTTACATCAATTTACGGGTCATTCAGAAATACTTACAACAAAGCTGTTGTACACTGGTATGTTGCCTACTTTATGTGTCTGCTGCATGCAGTTCAGCCTTGTGCCGTGTTGAAAGTGATCTGTAAATTTTTACCAGGCCCGACCAAGTAAGAGTGCTGTTGCAACTCATAAAATACCATGGCATCTTAACAGCATTAATCAAGTAATTTTGTGTCATAAATAATATAGTATGGTCTTAAACCTAATTTTTAAGCTTGTTAGGTCAATTAATAGCATCAATCTTATTACTCTGCTGGAAAGCACTTTGCCTCCAGGTCTGTTGTTTTAATTGTGCTATATAAATAACAGCGGCTTGACTTGACCAGGGTGTTCATTCTGACATGCAGCCAACACGTTCAGATGCCACTAGATCAATGGAAAGGAGGGCATGTCTGAAAGGGGCTTTAGTTTTGAATTTCACTGTCAAGATTATTTCTGGCATGCAAGCTTTACCTTCTGGCATGAAAGGGCAAAACCCAGTGTGCAGTTTTTTGCAACCTGTAATGTTTTTCACGTACTTTTTGAGAATATACCATGCTTAATGAAATGTTATGTCAACATCTATTGAGGGGTTTTCCAAAAGTACAAACTATGAAAACCCCTGCTTTAGTGTAAAGGTTAATTTGCTGGTTTTGTCACAGGAACCCATCACAGTTTAAAATTTGCTCACTGTTTGTTTTGAAACTCAGTAGTGGTCATAGTTAAGAGGCTTGCGAAGAAAACTGCCACCTGGTCATAATGTATAACAACCCAAATCTGTCTCGCACATCCAGAGGAGAGCAGCAGCAGCGAGGTGTGGCACCAGAGCATGCAGACCCCAGTCATGATGCCGTCCCCCCACCTCACCTCCACTGCCATGAGAGACCCTAAGAGGGGTCGTGATGACAGCTACATGGGGGTCTACCCCCTCCCTCACGACCAGCAGCAGCCACACCAACACCCACAGCACCATCAACAGACGCCTCAGCACCACCAGACACCCATGGATTACAAGTATGCGTGCCTCAGTCTTGCATTCCTGAACACTTGCAGTCGGTTGACCATTCAATAATATGCTCGCTATTGAGGTCACAGTTCAGTACATTCAAGATATATATTTTTTAAAAGTTAAAGTAAAAACAGCTTGACTGTACAAAACTTACTAATTCCTCCTTAGAGCATAAAATGCATAACCTGTTGTAAAGTATTACACTTTTCAAAGTACAAAACAAACCACAGAACAGTTAATTTGGCCAGACAACAAAAAAGGTTCGGCAAAAGTTTGATATGCAAGTTCAGATTAGTGTCATTTTGTGTCATTAGTATTTTGTCAGTTTTTGTAAATTGAAATTCCATTAGGTGTAAATTAAAATATGAATATTTAAGGGTTTCAACCCCACTGAGACACCGTCGAACTTTTGTTTCCTTAAATGTTATGTGGTAAAGGTGCTTACAGACAGCAAGCTTTTGCCTCTGCCACCTCCATTCTTTTCAGTGTTAACACTGCCGTCTGCGCCATCAGTTTATGATGCTTGAACTTCAACTTGCCACTGCGGCTTGCTGTGTGACCATGGAAACTACAGAAAGGGAAACACAGGCGCTGATTCACTGGCAAAGAAGAGAGGGATCAATAAAAAGAAACATCAGTTTCAAAGTCTGATTATTTGGTCTGGGAATACAAGTAGTCCTTACAATATTACTGAAGAGAACTTGCTATATTAATCGAGTCCTAACAATTCTCTTTTTTTTAACCTGTTCCTCGTTCTCTTTACCTTTATGATGACAAGATACAAAGTGAATAACAACAGATTGTGGTATACAGGCTCATAGAATTGGGTGCACCTTGGTCCTTCCAATTTAAAATACAGAATACTGATGTTACCAGTGGAAGCACCTCCACCTACTCATGAGCTCCACAGCCCAACATTCGCTTTTCTGCTCCTCCTTTGATTTGTTGACCCAGCATTTCCAAAGCCCTTTCATGCCCATTTACTTTTAATTAATTATCTTACATCTGTGCATCCTAATGCTTCATATCACCA
This sequence comes from Amphiprion ocellaris, assembly GCF_022539595.1. NCBI lineage: Eukaryota > Metazoa > Chordata > Actinopteri > Pomacentridae > Amphiprion > Amphiprion ocellaris. Next base: position 32,650,871 of record NC_072778.1, on the reverse strand, counting down.
GATTTTATAAATATATCTCGGCTCGTATCCAGGCCCATCATTCAGTTTAGTGGATCACTTATTCTCTGAGAATGGGATCTGACTGGAATGAGCCAAAATACATTAGGACAAGGTTCAGTGCAATTTCCCATTTGCATACTATTAATTTTGAGGGTAGATGGTAGTAATACGCTCGTACTTAACAGGCTGCCAAGTGTTGGCTCTACTGGGACAATGACTGACTAGTTTATTTATCCACCGTGACTTTCCATAGGCACCGGGCCAGTAGGTAACTTAGTTGTAACCAACATCCCTGTGGTGTCTCCTGTTAAAACACCGGACGCTTTGGCTAAAAACACCGCTAATTAATATGCTCTTGTGCATTTAGTTCCCAGGTGACGTGGATGCTGGCTCAGAGACAGCAAGAAGAGGCACGCCAGCAGCAAGAAAGAGCCATGAACTATGCCAAGCTCAGGACCAATCTGCAGCATGCTATGTAAGACACCAGCACACTGACACAAAAGGGAAAGTCTGATCCCAAGTATATTTATTAATCGTATAACTGTTTGTTCAGCAGTCGTCGTGGCACTGGGCTTATGGAGGACGACGAAGAGCCGATTGTGGAGGATGTGATGATGTCATCTGAGGGCCGTATGGATGATCTCAATGAAGGCATGGACTTTGACACCATGGATATTGATCTGGTGAGATGCATGTCACTGAGTTTTCGTGCATTTGTATTAGGAATGCATGGTGCAGACATTTTCCAGGTCTTTATCAGATCTCTCCTCTAATGGCATTAACGTCTCATTACACTACTCTTATTCTAATGGCTCACTGTCAGGTGCAGACAGAAAATACAATACTTTTTAAACAAAACCACAAACTTTAAGCCATACAGGTGTTATCTGCCTGTCAATATTTAATTCAGGACAATGCCAGTATTGTATTTTTAAGCCTGTGTGAGCTGATATCAATGATGATACTCTCATGGTGCATCCCTAATTTACCTCTGTTCCGACTGAATGGATCTTACATACAGACAACAGAATATATGGATCTCCTACCAGCTGTTTGTCATCAGACAGGTATTACTCTTGTACCATTCAACGACTGGTTTTTGTTCCTAAATATTTTGACAGAAAACTCTTATATGATGTCCTGAAAATTGCACTGCAGCACTTCAATAGTGATTTATTTAATGAGTTGCAAGTGCTTTAAATAAGTAGTAAATTTTTTTGCATTTCTCCACCCCTTTCAAACATGTCAGTTGCATTATCATCTCCAGTGCCCTGCTTAGGTTTTACTTGCCTGTATCCCTCTTAAACCTCTAAGAATTTTAAATTTTACAAGAAACCAGCACTTTTTAGATCTCTTTCAGGCACCTAATAAAATTGCCATTTAGACGTTACATTATGTACGGTGTTGTCATCCAACACTAAGGTTAAATTGCATAAACTCACTCCAAAAACCTAACCCAACACTCTTTTGTCTGTCTGCCATCTTGGTTGCTCGGTTGTGAAACTGCACAAGAATATGAGCTGCCTTAGAAGCTAGTATAGTGGAGATTGGGCAGTAAAAGTACATTTTATTTTATGTCTTTTTTATTTGCACCATGTAGTTTGATATTTTACAGACTGATACAGGCAAATCTAAAGACCATTAATCCAGCTATTAATATGCTTTTATGAAAATTAGCATTTGTTACTGAGCCTCCTTTGCAAAAGACTGCTGTTCTCCTTGTTTCATCGTCTAATTTGACCAACTCCTTTCACATTTTTTTTCATTCTGTTTGACTTTAATTAGCCGTTAACCAATAAAGTTGGCTTTTTCATGACTAAGACTACAATATGCCCTGATTTAATTACAGTTTTGTTTCTGTTTATGTATGCATACACAAATTTCTTGGGCAATAACCAGTCGGTTTATCAAAGAAAAACCTAATTTTCTTTAGCGTGCAACTGTCAGCAATCAGTATCTAGTATTGGCTTTTGCACGTAATGTGTTTCAAAGAAACAGAAGAAAGCATGAAAAGGAATGGTTGGTTTGAGGGAAGGATATGTGGTTTTTGTTTTTAAAAAGATGAAACCTACTCTGTTGACAGTGCAAGTGCTGGTAGAACGAGGCAACATGAAAAATTAATTTGACCATTTACGCCAACACCACAGAGTCATGTATTATGAGTGGAAAGCCAGAACTAAATTTGATGTCTATTTTGGATGCTTACACTAGAGCATGACTCCAAATGTCATGTTGAATCAACCAGAAAACTGCCCTAGTTTCTGTAAATTCTCTCCTGCTAAATGCCCGACGTCTCCCTAAATTGTCTTTTTTTTTTTGCGCTGGTATCATTTATTGTTTTTTTTTTGTTTGAGTAAAGTTTGTTGAAACTGTGATTGCTGACAAAGCAGCCAAACGGAAGAAGCAGCTGGAGTATCTCCTCTAAACGTCTGTCTCCCTCTTCCAGCCACCCTCTAAAAACCGTCGTGAGAGATCTGAGCTCAAGCCGGACTACTTTGACCCCGCTTCTATCATGGATGAATCGGTAAGTAGCACATACGCTTCACTTAGATCAGGCTGATGACATACTCCAAATTCAATGTTCTTCCACTACTGTGCTATAAACAAATATCCGGGTCTGCATAATGGAGACACACTTGTGATTGTGATCAGTGTGGATAAAATAAACTTTTGGAAGTAGAACAGAAATAGATGACTTGAACTCAGTCATATTGCATGTTGTATTTGGGCGCTGTAAAAACATTTAGATAAGTTCAGCTGACCAGCCTGTAGCCAAGTTTAGCATTTGTTTTTGATTGCAGAACAACCATTTATGCTTGTATAAACAATTGTTATTTATTTCTGACTGCAGGCCCAGCTTTAAATTCTTGTTTCAGCATGTCACAACCTTAAGAGACCCTGGGGGTTGGTTCTAAAACTGGTCTTTAAATTTAAGACTCGACTGCTTGAATGTTTTGTCAACTTTAAATATTTTTTAATCACACAAAATCAAAGCAGAGATCAGCTTTCTCCTTGCTTAATACTTTGCATCTTGTTCCATTAAACTTCTTCTGAGCAAAGAAACAACATTCAGCATACTTGGTTTCCCAGCTTTGGCCACATGACACAACCCACTACACCACAGCTCAAAACAAGCCAGACTCAGATTCACTTTTCCCACCACTTGGAGTTACTTTTCCCTCTGTTAAAATGTTCTCGCTGTAGATTAGATTGCATTGTGTACCAGCGTTGTTACATCAAAAATGTTGCAGATACATGCCATTGTTACATTACCTTTTTGCATCTTTTTGGTCTTATTTTAAAAAATCAGACTGAAAAGTGTGACTGAAAAGTGTGACTATTTTATTCTTAGATGTTGGGGTTAGATTGCTTCCCCACCCGTGACACCTTGGCAGCACCAGTTGCAATGATACAACATCACTCGTGACTCTCTGCTCTTTGGAGAGCCAACAAGTTTTGTTTCAGCCAAATATGAGCCACGTATTTTCAGCCATATTCACATCATAAATCCCACAGATGATAATACACGTATAGTACCACTTTTAAATTATTGGGATTATAATAAATTGTCAAGTCCTTAAATCATATTCGACCTAAATCATTACAGATACATAATAAAACATGCACATAGGCAAAATGGGCCATTTTATTTTCTTAAAATTTATGAATCGTTATTAATATGTACTTCTTCTTCTTCTCTTTAGGTCCTTGGGGTGTCCATGTTTTAAGCTAATATCAAGATGATTTTGACGTTGGGATAACAGAAGAGGCGCTTTGTATTTAAAGAGAATTTTAGATGCGAAAACAGAAGTGTTTTCTGTAAGAAAAAACAAAACAAAAAAAAAAATTCTGGCTTGTACTCCACGTGGACCAATGACAACCCACACTCAGTGTTGCTTGCTCAGAGAGGACTTTGTTTCAAATATTTACTTTTATAATCTTGGGTAAGCTCTTCCTGTTCAGAAATAGTGTAACAGGCCACTTCCAAACCTATTAGAAATGTCTGAAGAAAAATCAATAATAGCTTTTTTCTTTTTTTTTTTTTTTAATGGGGATGAATTGGTGTGTTTAACTTAAGAAACATTTTTTGTTTATGTCTAACCCTTTTTACAATTGTAGTAAGTTACCAGGTGTGAAGTAGTAATTTATAAACGGACTGTAGTAGCTTGCTTGTACTGTGTTAGCCAAGTGGATGGAGGTCTTTGTTTCTGTGCTCTTTTTTTCCCTCCCTCTATCTTTTAAGTTTCTTCTCCCTGTTTTTGGGCCCGAGTTGAGGTCCTGATAACCACTGGTGGTTAAGATGGTGAGATATCACTTAGAATCAGTCACGATCCCTTTATGCTGTGAAGATTCCCAGAGTCCACTGAACGCTCCGTACTGTTAAGCAGTAAGTCCCTTGAGCTTAACCCAAGATTTGGATCACTCCTTAACCATCATCTATTAGAAAATGTGTCCCCTCCCCTAAGAATGAGCAGAGATTTATCCCAGTAGTGCCACTGTGTGGGCTCTGGAGGACAGCAGCTCGGTCAAAGAAAATCTTTTTCTCTTAAAATCCAGCAGCATAATGTTGAAATGGGTATCTCTACATTTTAAATAAAAGTTATATATGAATCGGTGCTGATTTTATATATGTGCTTTTGGTTTTCTTATTTTCAACTTTTCAACCTTCAGTCACAAAGTTTGAGAAGTGTGTAAGTACAACTAAAAAAATGAAAGCATGTGAAGCCATGCATCAAGGAAGATTTTTAAATTTGTATTTTTACGTTATTTTTTTTTCTTTTTGTCTTGATAATGTCTTCGGGTTTCTACCTTTTTTCCTACATGTAAATTAGTTTGGATAAAACTAATGAAAAGACTTGTGAAATTCAGCTTTAAGGTTTTCTCAACATGGAAAGTCCTGTCACAAAATACTTATAGATTTCAAATGTTAAAACTGTAAGGTAGTCATTCAGACAATACTGAAGATGAAAGTTATTCAGCAGCGCTGTGGCAGCTAGACAAAGCTTAGATTTTGACATATATTTGTCACACACAAGTTTTAATGAAATGTTTTGTCTACTGAGGTTTTTATTTTGTAGTCATTCCATGCTTAAGCCTTAAACATGCTTGTGGAGGTCACCTTTTCTCACAGTAATCTTCCATGTCAGAGGATCAGTCATGTTTAAAGGTGGATAATTGGCTTCTTAGAACATGAAATATGAGGTGGTCAGATGTAATGTGATAAAGTAGATAAACAGCCTATATGTGTTTTGCCTAATTATTTTATGTAAGTAAAAAAGAAAATTCTTTTAAGGAAAAAGTACTGTTTATTGTTTGTTACTTACCACTACATTGGTATAAATTCTTATTAGATCATGTGTATATATACAAAATTTAATTTCTGTCCTTCCTTTTGGCCATTTCTGTGTTTTTGTTTTTTTTTTCTGCACTCTTGCCTACACTCTCAGTTGTTGTCTATTATCCCATCCTCTTTCAGTCACTCTGTTTTCTGATTTGTACTTGTCTGGAGACAGTAACTTTTGAATAAAAATCAACACATTTCATCTGTGGTACTTTTTACTTTTGACCACAACAAACAATCTGCAAGTAGTACTCTAGCTGTGATTCACAGACTCAATGTGCCTGTTCTCTTGTTTTTTTTTCCTTTGGCAAATCTGTTCAATTTGTGGTAAAGCTTAATTGTAGTTCAGGGTCACACATGATTGTTTTTCACTTTCAAGGCACATGGGGGCAGTGTAGTCCCAACCACACATCTAGTCTCCTCACAGTAGCATTTTGTTTTCTGTGTATAAGGTGTCACTTTATAATATATGTATCTTTTTCACTTTGCTGAAAAGGCTATGAATATGAATTTTCCAGCACTCTGTCTCAATGTACATATCCTTCTGTATGTGACAGCTTTTCCATTTGTGTTGCCTATCAAAAGGGTCCATTTTAGCAAGAGTAATGTCTTGTGTGGAGACAAAGAGCACCACAGTTGTTGTAATGATAAAAGTGAGGACACGAGGCAGCAGAAGAAAGGATGAAAGCAACACAGACTTCTGTGTTAAGTGCATGATAAATAAAGAGGAGCTCAGATCAATGCAGGCGCGCTAGAATAGGACCTGGCAGAGAGCTCCCTTCATGTCCAGCTTGTAATACATGAAGAGGCTCATCTATTGCTACGTCAGTCTGCTCGCCAGCTATCGGAATAATGTGTAGAAAAGCACTTCCCTCGGCAGCCTCGTTTGATTGTCTTCTGTGCTGTCAGCCCTTTTTGAAACATGCTGTTAGCTGTGCTCACACAGAAAGAAAACCAAAGAGAAATGTTAGATTACTGTATAGCTGTCATCGAACCAGTTTCAAGAAGGTTTTTTCCACATCTCACGCTTCAGTGCCAAAATAATTATTTTCCCTCTACTTTTCTTTCTGCAGCTTGTTCCCACAGCAGTGCATCTGCTTGGGCTGACTTAGGTTAAGTTGTGCTGCTGAGGTCAGGGCTGCTCAGTTTAAATCTGAGCCACAGTCTCTGTAGTGCTTCCAGCCCGTATTTACTTCCGATAACCCGAAGGCCTCAGCGGACTCTATCAGTTTAGCTGGTGTTGAAACCTCACAGGGTCAAGGAGGACTGGGATTCACACATGCATGCCAGTTGCACAGGGGAAGCTCATCTAGCAGGATCTAAATAGCATTTCAGGGCCATTTAAAACATGTTTGCTCTACATTAATTGCAGCTTTTTCCTATAATTGATTACAATTCTCAGAAGAGCTGTTGTGCATGCAGGATGAGACTACTTTTCCAGTACACTGCAAGAAGATAAACCCACAGAATTTTAATGCCACGGATAAATCATTAATGAGAGCATTGGTGGTAATCTCCTCAGCTTGTAAGGGCAGAGGAAAGCAGCTGACCCTGGAAAATCATTTACCAGGACCTGCCTCAGATTAGGCACACGGACTCCAGGCCAACAACACTCAAATGTCCGGGCTCATCCTCTTGTGCTTCATGGCGCACTTCATTCTTCACATTTCTGAGTCATATCATTCCAACAATGCACTCCGAAGCCAATAAAATATCTGGTAACCGAATAAATGGAAAGAATCTCTGCTGGATTAAGAGGAGACGCTCTGTGTGCCGTAACAAAGATGTCAAGGTGAATGTGAAATGAGAAAAAGGATCAATGCCCTTCATTATGAGGAGCAGGTTTCATGAGACAGGCCAGAACAGGTCAGAGATTCCAGTGGAAAGCTATGAATAGAGTGCCGTGGGAACCCCTACTGTCTGCCTATGTCGGTTTTCTTCGTATTGACACAGAGGCAGAGCGGCTAAAGGTATGCTGAATGAGTGAACGAGTGACAGGGCTATTGTACTTAGAGGATAGAAGCAGGAGGATTAGTCTCCCTTTGGCACTGATGGTCCGGAGTGTGGAGGGAATCTGTCATCAACAGAGCTGCAGGTGGTCCAGCGGTCTGAACAGGGCATTCGACCCCGTGAAGCAAGAAAACAAGACAGTTTTCAGCTGGGAGCAGAATGATATTTACCCTGGGTTACCCCTGGAATCTGATTCTCTACACCTTCTCTCCTCACCTCACATCATTGTTGTGGAGCGGCTTTCACTCGGTCCCAGTGGTGCCTGAGCTCTGCAGCGAGGATAATAATGGTTTTCCCTGCAGGAAGGGGAAACACGATTATGGCTTTTCAATTAGAGGGAAATTCTAAAAACATGCAAGCTGCTACTGAGGCAGCAATGCTGCACACACAGCCCTGCATTCCTACATTTCCACTTTCAAATCCCATGAAGCTCATTCAAAGGTGACCTACGGATGACTGAACGGATTTCTGGGCCAAGCCAGCGCTGCTAAATCATGAGTCTCAGTAAAGTTTGGATGAGTGTCTTATAAGGGCGTGATGAGACAGGTCTCATAAAGATGACGGAGAGCTCTGCATGTCACCAGCCCCTGCCAGGAAACCCCAGTGATGAATGAGGGCCAGGACACCTCTGCTAATAAGACTCATCTCTTTAATTGGCTTTATGATACGACTGTGCAAATGGCCTGGGGTGCGGCTCTGTGCGCGTTGAATGTGTGTCCACGTCCGCACTGTGTGCATTTGTGCACATACGTGGGGGGTGTATTGGAAGCGTCTGCATGCGTACATGCGGGTGGGCGGCTCATGCATGTGCCTGTTATTAGCTTTCTCGCTTCCGTGCAGGTACGAGCCAGAGATGAGGTAGGGGAGCCTCATTAGAAAGAGAGCACTTCTATTGCTGGCCAAGATTTAACACCTCACCCAATAATAATTTATTCAATCTATTCTTAAGTATTGCATGCACTGGTAGATAGGGGTTAGGTTATGTAAGAGTGCGACAGTGCCTAGTTTGAATGTGATATGATGATAATTATAAATCCAAGGAAGACGACAGATGGTGAGGTTCTTTAAAGGTTCAGCAGGTATACGTATTAGTACTCTGCTGCCGCACACCACTTCTCAGGAGAGAGGGGGACGGAGGGGGAGAGGTGGAGGGGGGAATTAGAGGTAGTCAAAGACAAGAAGAGAGAGTGCAGACACAGTAAGAGAGAGCTGGTCCTCATTAGCACACTATTCATCAGCCTCGTGGGGTCAGGGGTCAGGGAGCCCCGAGGCTCGGTGTGTGACCGGTCACCTCTCACCCCTGACCCCCTGCCAGCACCTGGAGCTGCGGTATTTCCTCATAACATTTACTTGTAACATTTCGTCTCTATTACTGACTCTCCGCCGGCAGACTGTGGCCTTGCAGTTCACAGAACAGCCTTGAGCGGTACTAAATTTGTAGATCTCTACAGTAGACGCATTGCATACCAGCTAGCTCTGCCGTTCGCACCGACAGAGAGCAAGGAGTGAGTGACCCAGAGCAACATGGGAGTGGACGGCACAGGGAGAAAGGAGGAAACACAGAGAGGACAAGGAGGTACAGGAGACAGAACGGGTGGAGGAGGCAGAGGAGGGAGGTCAGGGTCACAGCTGCAATAAAGAGGTCAGAATGAAAGATGTTGCTCCGGTCGGAACGTGAGCAAAATAAACATCCTCCTAAAAATAGTTTGGAGTGCTGTCCTTGCTGTTGCTTCAGCCAGGTGTAAGCAACTTTGCTGTCCGTTACAGACCAGGAGTCTGCTCACTTTTATGAGCAAACTGGGTTAATATTGTAGAAAATTGCCTTGATCTTAACTTAATGAGACAAACAGTGAGTGAGTCAGTGATTATCTTAACCCTTCCAGTAAATATGACATGTCGTCTTAACTTCATATTTGCCCTTGTACACAAAGCCCCAACTTTGACCTTTGACTCTGACCCATGCTGTTGACCTTTCCTCTTTCTGTTACATCTTAATTTCCTTAGAAGAATTTCTGCTGAGCCACTTGGAAACCCATTGGAATAAAGTTTTTTTTTGACAGGCTGATTGACAGACAGCAGTGTGAATAATCCCGCAAATGCTCGAGGCAAATAAGATGAGCAGGAACACACACACCCCTGCGCCTCCCTCTGCCTATCTTTCATTCTCGGTTTCTTTCTATGTGTACCCCTGTGCTTCTTCCGATGCCCCTCCTTCCTTTATTTATGCCTGCAGAGCCACTTTGTTGTGCTTTTAGTGGCTGGGTTAGTAGATGGAGCAGATGCTGGAGCTGATATTCCCTGATCCTGCAGCGAGCCGGGATAAGAGCAGATTTATGCCAGAGTGAGGGAGCATGGGAGTAATTGCTGAGGCTTTGATGATGCGGCTGAGAGCACTCATGTACCCTCAGCTGCTCACTAACAAGGACATCCTCAGATTTAGGAGTTTGTCTCCCTGGGTTTAAAGTGGTTTTTTTTCAGTGTATATCTTTGTTTGCCAAAGGTGTGTTTGTGCAACAGTGCGTGCAAGTGTGTGATGCTGCCTTTTTGTTGGAAGCGTGAAGGCGGACATGTGCACGTATCTGTGTGTACATTAGCTGTGATTATTCTTGCATCTTTGTTTTCAAGGCATGTCAAAATTACAGCACTATGTGTATGAGTGTGTTACTCACTATAGACCTCCTGCAGGATTTTATGGCCTCTTTATTTATAGCTCCTCAGAATCACGCTCCGCTGAAAACATATGACATAATCAGGATGACAGATAACATTCTATCTGCAGATAAGGTTATCTCGGTGTGGTTTCTATGGTTCAATAAAAGTGTATTTTCTCAGAAAAAGATGACGACAACTGTTGTGATGCCACAATCAGTAGATGTTTCTCTAACCACATTACGTGACCTGCATGCAGTGTTACTGCATTAACTCTTCACATAAACAGTGCTTATTAAAGTTATTCACCCCTCTTGAAATTTAATCTGGCTTTTTGACAAGAATTTACAAATAAAAGGTTTTTTTAACATCAAAATCAAAACAGATAACGTCAATTCATTAACAAGAAAAGCACTCATCAGCGCAGTACTCCGCCAAGGCTGCTCAGTTATTGTTTGATTTCCGACGGATAAGTCCCGGTAAGTCCACAGTGATGAATATGATCGTCAGCAAGCAGCTGATGTAGTGTTCACTTGTTGCCATGCCACTATCTGGCAATGATACAGAAATCTTTAACAAATCCGGGAATCCAGACTATAAGCTGCATCACTGCCAAAATCTAATCACTTGGTTCTCGTGTCATTTCTGACCTTCCCTGAAAATTTCATACAAATCAGTTAGTCCGTTTTTGAGTAATGTTGCTAACAGTGAGACAAACAGACAAACATACGTCTATCGTCACATAACTTTGCCGCATTCCTTGCCGGAGTAAATATATAAAACAAGTGACCGCTTAAGTATTCACCTCTATAAGTCAGTGTGTAGTAGACCAGCCTTTGGCCGCAGATACAGCACTGAGCCTTTGTGGGTAAGTGTCAATAATCCTGCATGTCTGGACAGTGCAATTTGACCTCATTTTTCTTTGCAACACTGTTAGGTTTCACAGGGATTGTAAGTGAACAGCCTTTTTCAAGTCCAACCCCAAATTCTCCATGGGATTGGAGTCTGGGCTCTGACTCAGCCACTCTACAGCACTCGCCTTGTTGTCTTTAAACTATGTCTGTGTAGCTTTGGCTGCATGCTTTAGGTTATTGTCTTGTTAGAAAACAAATCTTCTCCCAAGTGGCAGATCTTTTGCAGACTGTATCAAGCTGTTTTTCCAGGATTTCCCTATACTTTTACTGCCTTCATTATATCCTCTGCCTTTACAAGCCTTCCACTGCCTGCTGCTGAGACGTATCCTCACATCATGATGCTGCCACCACCGTGCTTTATGGTGGGGATGATGTGCTTGGAATGATGTGCAGTCTTTGGTGTCCAACAAACATAGCATCTAGTCAAACAGCCAAATTTTGGTCCCATCAGATGAAAGAACCTTCTTACGGTTGACTTCAGCCTCTCACATGCCTTCTGGTGAACTCTAGTTGGGATTTAATGTGAGCATTTTAAACAGTGGCTTTCTCTTTGCCACTCTCCCGCAAAGTTTTAACTAGTGAACAATGGGAAACAGCTGTTGTATGCGCAGTCTCTCCCATCTTAGTCACTGCAGCTTGTGCCTCCTCCATAGCAGTCATGTGTGTCATGGTGGCCTCCCTCACTCATCTTTTTTCTTGCGCAGTCACTCAGGTTTTGAGGATGGCCTGCTCTAGGCACATTTATGCATGTGTCATATTCCTCCCATTTCTTCGAGGTGAATTTAACTGTACTCCACAGGATATTCAGTGACTTTGAAATGTTCTTGTATCCATTCCCTCACTTACTTTTAAATAACCTTTTCACAAAGTTGCTTGGAGTGTTCTTTTGTCATCATGGCGTCATTATTCTACAATTTTACAGTTTCATTTAGCAGACGCTTTTATCCAAAACGGCATATATCTGAAAGTAGATGTAACACAAGAAAGGACCTAGTCAGTAGGAAACAACCTGGATAAGTGCCGTAAAACAAGTTCAAGTGTGATAATAGGACTGTGGTGTCTACAGACAGAGTTTTTTGCAGTCTGTCAAGTGCAAAGGTGCTCAGTAAAGAGCTGGGCTGGGTTTTTAGTCTTTTCTTAAAGACTGAGAGAGACTCTGCAGATCGAACAGAGTTTGGTAACTCGTTCCACCACAGAGGAGAAGAGTCTAGCTATGGACCAGCCCTGTTGTGACGGTTGTATCAGGAGCCTTTTGTTGGCTGAGCGTAGTGAGCAGGAGGGAGAGTAGAACTGAATGAGAGAGTTCAGGTAGATGTGGGCTGTTTTCATTGTAGTTTTGTATGCGTTAAGTGTCAGCATTTTTAATTTAATGTGGGCAGCAACTGGAAGCCAGTGAAGTGATCTGAACAGCGGGGTGACGTGCTGTTTTTGGCTGGTTGAAAACAAGGCATGCTGCTGCATTCTGGGTCATCTGCAGAGGTTTGACTGTGCATGTGGTGAGGCCTGCCAGTAAGGAGTTGCGGTAGTCGATGGGTGATATTATGAGAGCCTGTACTAGGAGCTGTGCTGCATGTTCAGACAGGAAGGGTCTGGTCTTCCTGATGTTGTACAGGGCAAATTGACACGACTGAGCAACAGAGGCCACATGAGCCTTCAGCAGTACTGACTCACCAGTGACCAGGACTTCCTACATACAGGTGTCTTCATACAACAATCACTTGAGACACATTCACTGCACTCAGATGATCTCCACTTCGCTAATTATATAACTTCTAGCACCAATTGACTGCACCTGTGTTGAATTAGCTGAGTCACATTAAAGGGGGTGAATGTAAAGGCAATCACTTGTTTTACATTTTGTATTTGTAATCAGTTAACATTACTTTTTAGAAGTCTGTTTTTACTTTGATCTAAAAGTCTTTTTTGTAAATTTTTGCCAAAAAAGACAAGTTAAACTGATGGTGATTCAATGCTGAAAAGTGATTTAAAAAAAAAAAAAACAGGGAAAAGGATGTGAGTAGTTTTTATGGGCACTGTAAATATTTGATCAACATTGCAGCAGCATATGCAATCACACCTAGACTGCACCTGCATAGAGATAAAAGGCACTAATGAGGTTGTTGTGGCTACTTTAGTGTGTACTCTGATTAGAGGTGGATTCTAATGGCTCTTCAGCTGAGCACTGAGGAGAGATGTGTTCAGCGTCCCCTGGTGATGACGTCACCGAGGACATGTCAGTGACACCCGGCAGCAACAATGACATGTTGATCCCGGGGGCTTTAGAGCCTGACCTGACTCTTGACTGGTGCAAGAGGGTTCAGACAGGACAGATACCTTTGTGACAGCACACACACAAGATCACATGCATGCCAAAGCACTCGCACACACACAAATCTTATCTTTCTGCCTGCCCTGGCCCTCACCCGAGGTCTTCCTGTTTTTCTCAGGGGCCCAGAAAGATTCCAACTCTCTGTGGCAGTCAGCGGAGTCGTGAGGCTGTTAGCTCTGCTGGGAGAGACACTTTGAGGACTATCTACTGTAGAGAGAGGGGTGATAAGTGGAAGATCATTAGAAGCCTTGAGCTGGAGCCAAATAGAATTAGATGACGCACACCACAAGATCATAACACAGGCCAAAATCAGTAAGGACATTGGGATCAAATTAGACGCTAAATCCCTCTGTATCATTTAGCAACAATAATTTCTTCAGCACGTCAGCTCTGTGGGCTACTTGTTTCAATTCCAATCCCGCCAGAGAGAGCCAGCGCTCAGTTCAGAGGGGGAGAGCAATGAGTCAGATCCTCTGCTCCAATTATATCTGCATCCTGCAGTCTGCTCTTTAAAGCAAACACACACACACATCCTCGCATAAGACAAAAAAAGCACGCACGGCTAGAAAGACACACTTTGAAATCCACACTGCACGCGTAGCTGCCAAGAAATGCATGTAGCAGTCAGAAAATAACAGACTGGAAAACAGAATCACACATGCCGTGCCCACACACACACACACACACACACACACACACACACACACACACACACACACACACGCACGCACACACACACTTGAACAGGAGCTTGTTGACCATCACACAGCCAAGGGACTGTGAAGAAGAGGGGGGTGAGCTCACAGAGGTCGCTTTGAAGTTTCTATTCAGGTCTTTGTCCCATTCAGACTGCTGGCAGTAGACATCTCTACTAGGGGCCCGGGCCCCTCCCACCGTCACACCGTCCTCTCACACACACTCACACTCTCAAAAAGAAAAGAAGGCACGTCCGCAGGTCCTGTCCATCACGCAGGCCTTAATTAGAGTGGATTCGAATGCACCCTTTTGTACCCTTCTCACTCTCTTCTCTTTCTTTAACCCCCACCCTCACTCATTTCGCTCTCTTTCACCAGATCCCACCCTCTCTTTTTCTCCCATTCCTCTCTCTCTCCCCTAACCCTTTTTCACTTTTGTTGCCCTCCTTTTCTTGGCAGGGAGTGAGGCACCTCTCCAGACGTTTTCTTCTCTGTGCCTTGAGCCCCCTTCTATCCCCTTCTTCTCTCTCCCCACCACCCCTTCCCGAGTCTGGAAGCTGAGTGTGACCTAATGTTTGACAGACAAGTAGCCTTGGAGAAAAGGCTCATCTATCAGATGCTTGTAATTCTATTAGAATAGACAGAACACCCCCCCAGGCCAGCATTTGGCATATTCTCTCCATCAGTTTAGCTCTTCTCTAAATCCTCTGGGCCATGGGCCTACAAAATGCAGTTTACGCTAACAAATAATCACAGTGAGTTAATAACGTGTGTGTGTGTGTGTGTGTGTGTGTGTGTGTGTGTGTGTGTGTGTGTGTGTGTGTGTGTCCTAACTTTCCACATTTTTTTTTTCACTGGGAAATGTCTAGTGCTTTGATATTAAGCATCAAAGAATGATTTCTCTTTTCAAATTCTAATCTCATCTGCGAGGCTAAAAAGGTATAATGTAGGGAACTGCAGTGAGTTAAGATAGGAGGATCACAACCAGCCACTAATCAGGATTGTTATCTAGATTCCATGGTGTTTATATGTAGACAAAGACGGTTACATGGAATGTCTGTTGTCTTGGCTTGTTATCAAACTTAATTACTGATATGAGAAAAAGAGAAAAGCGAAGAGAAGAGAAGAGAAGAGAAGAGAAGAGAAGAGAAGAGAAGAGAAGAGAAGAGAAGAGAAGAGAAGAGAAGAGAAGAGAAGAGAAGAGAAGAGAAGAGAAGAGAAGAAGAGGTTTTGCTTACGTCTCCTGCTGGGTTGTTAAATTGAGGAGGACATGTTTAGTGCAGATTGTTATTTGTCTGTAATCAGCGCTTTCCTGTCAGTCATGATGACTGAGGCCCAAGATGAGTAAAGGAGAGGAGGTAGAGGGAAGCAGCAGAATGGGAATAAGAGAGGAGGAAGACGTCTGGACAGCAATCAAGCGTACCACAAACAGGAAATGTAAGTCTGCGGATGCCCCAGCTGTTGTGTTTAGCTTCGCTGCTGTTACAGTTAAATCAAAGCAGCATGAATAGCTCACACAACAACTTTCAAGTGTCAGCCTCCAAAAATAGTCCGTTTACATTAACAGAGTTTTCCCACTGTTTCGACTGGCTCCGTGTTTGGAGTGAATCCATGTTGTTTGCATTTGTGCCCCTTGTGTTTCCTCCAGCGAAGGTTTTGCTGTGCGTGAGACGGACGGGAAACATGTGCTGCTAAGTGCGTCTGCGTTTGTGAGGATGTGTTGTCTCAGTGGTTAATGGCTGTTTGATATTGATTACAGCTGGAACGTCCCAGTCACATGTTCCCCGTCCTCCCCCAGATAACGAGGGTTAACCACTTGACCCCGTGCATGCCAAAGGGCCTCCGCTCATACCTGGATCCATAGCCGTGGCTGAAGCCACATCTCCCACAGCTCCACCAAGGCCACAGCCCTCTGGTCTCCAGCCTGGCCCGTAGATCACAGCTGTGTCATGCAGCCACCCCAGAGGGAAATGTCCCAGACTTCATTAAGGGCAGATTAAAAGCAAGAGGAAGGCACTTTAACTGTGATTTATTTTCACTGTGAGGTTGCTGGACTGACTGCAGGCCCGCAGCAGCTTCATCCCGGAACGATGATGTCATGGTTTCAGTGTTTGCTAAGTGTAAATATCAGATTGGGAAGGAGCTGTGTCCTCTGCAGCAGGGTTCATCTTGAATTTTCAGAGAGAAGAAAACAAGAGCTGCAGCAAATGTCTCACTATTCTCCATTCAGGACGTGTAACAAATGATTAAACAATGAATTAATCTGTAATCATTGTGATGACTGAGGATTTGTTTCACTCATGTATCTTGCCAAAGTGCAAAATAGTCTCTGTTTTGGCCTCAGAAAGAAGAGGATTTCCTGCCTCTGTGTTTATATCACTGTTAAGTATTTTTAGCAAGGGGAGCTTCTGAATCTAGGAATAGCTATGTCACTTTGCCTAACTAGTGGATGGATTGCTACTAAGAACAGACCTTCATGGTCCCCAGAGGACAAAACCCAAATGTTGATCATCTCATGTTTTCTTAAGTGCCACTGGCAGTTTGACATTTCTGACTTTTAGAAATGTCTTGACACCTTTTGAACGGTCTGCCAAAAAATCCGATATACATGCTCATGGTGCCCAGAGGATGGACCCTCTTGACATCCTCTAACACTGCCATAATGTTGACATTTGTGGTTTCAAGCTAAATATTTCTACAACTTGTTAAATGGATTGCCATGAAATCTGGTACTTTCATGGCCTCCTTGGGGTCATAGACTATATATAAAGTGTATATAAAGATGAATAAACCCTCCCTGATGTCACCAGTATGTTTCTGGTGCCACCTCAGCATTACCTGACTCCATCTAACTTTCAGCTAATCAAAAAATGAGCAGAAGTAAAGCATGATGATAGCTGAGGCAGGCTGTACAAACATCTGTGGGCCACAGACTTTCTTGAGACAGCACCTGCCTGTCACTCAATGACAACACACCTTTAATCATACATAACTTTAAATCTTAATACCGTTTAAACAGGAGAGTTATAAAAATGTTCACTTCTTGAACAGTTCTCTTGAATAAGAAAATTAGCTCAAAAGACCAAAATTGCTTTTTGTACCCAGTTGTAAACATGTTTATGTTTGCTGTAAAGTTGCGTGTTTTTACATGAGGTTCTAAAGGGATTGACTTGTTTTGGGGGTCAGCCTCAAGTGGCCATTCAAAGAACTACAGGTTTTGGTGTTAGCTGCAATTTTCAGCCCTAGATTTTGCCTCCGTATGGTAAAAACTTGATGATCTCGACATGTCCACTAAAACTAACAGATTTTCTGTTAAGTCAGTTCTTTAAAACATGACTAAGTAACTGCTACAGTGCTGATATTCCAACCAGCCTCTGCTGCACTTTGCCACCCTAAACCTAAGATGGTGAACACGATACCTGACTAGCATCTGCATATCAGCATTTTCACTATGTTTGCACTTGGCATGTTAGAAGACGTCTTGTTGGGCTGCTGGGATACCATTCTGTGTAATGGTGCTTGTCATTTTCTGACATATACATATTTAGAGACCACATGAATAATTATTTGATCACAAAGCGACTATCAATCATGAAAATTATCTTTCGGTGCAGCCCGTCTCCATTTCGAAGCATCTGTATGAGCTTCCATGGTATCAAAGTACATTCAGGCTATTTATAGAAGCTCTAATCACAGCCACCTATACACATTAACACGATGACCTCATTCCTTTAAAACGCCACGATTTCATAGGAAGCGGCCTGAAAGAGGGGGATAAAAATCACACATTACTTCATGGTGTGAACATGAAACCTTTGCTTAATACTCTTCTTTGTCCTTACATGTGCTGTGTAGTGTCTCACGTTGCATTAAGCTTTCGTATTTACGTAAAGTAATGTGGACAGTCCATCATCTGCTACATATCCCTCCATAATCCTCCTGTGCTGAAAATGATGATGTTTTTGTTCTTGTGCCACGTGCACTGCTGTATACTGTGTGTAAAAGATTATTTTTTTATGGTTCCCAAGGCAAATCTCTCTATAATATTGCACTTGGCCACTCAAGTGTTTTTGATTCCGCTGATCCCAGACTGTGGTTTAATCGCACTCTTACAACAACAGCTTGGTATGTCCACCGTTGTCCTCCAGCGGCCATGCTTCTATTGGTCACTCAGCTTCGGCCGCAGCTGTGGCAGCCGTCAAAGTTTCGCACAGGCGGCGTCTCATTGGCTCGCAGCGGATCAGGTATCCGTCTGTGACCGCCTCATTGGCCGTTCAAGTATCAGGTATCCCCGGCCATCAGATGCCAGCTCTGTGGAGCAACTGGTGTTTGCTGTTACTATGCCAACAGTCATGGGGTCTGTCGCCAGGCTCCCGAGGATGCACTCCTGTGGCCCCTGTTATCACACGAGAGACACAAATATAAATACACTCAGACAATCAGCGTGTGTAATCATTTGAAGCTTGCGCAGAGCGAGCTGTCTCACAAAGATTTATGGGCTGCCAGTGCACAACAGGATGTAATAAAAAATAATTTCAGAACCCATTAAGACGTGTCTTTAAATGTCTGTTTTCTTTCCTTTTCAATTATGCTGAATTCCCCCTCCTGCAGTCCTGGAATCGATTTCATCACAACCATTAGGGGGCAGCATTGATTGAAAAAGGCAACAAAATTAGGAGAAACTCTCTTTTCTCTCTCTTTCACCCACACACACACATGCATAAGCACAAAGGGGGCACAGACATGGACATGATCAATTATGTGTCAAGCATTTCTTCCTCAATGAATGAATGGCCCAATGACTATAGGCTACCGACCGTCTATTGTGCATTGACACTGGAGACTAAGTTCTCATGCAGTTCATTATCCCAAAAGGGGACAACTAGAAAGAGATCCAAACAGACCATTAATCATCATTCCCTTCAGGGAGGAAAAAAAAGAAGAAGGCACCAAAATAACAGCTACTGTAACCCTATACAGTAAATTGTAGAGATTTTTATAGAACATAAACAAACATTTCGAAAGGTTTAGCTGTAATAATAGCACGACACGCAAAATTACAGCCTGCTGGCGGAGATAATATTACAAATACAATATGGTGATAATTATGAGAAGGTTTTTTGATGGGCTAATATTGCAGGAATGCAATGGCACGAGTAATTAGTTGGGGATCTACAGGGACAAGCGGACTTAAAGGGGCCAAAGTTTCGCTCCTGTAAGCACTTTTACGCGCACGTTTTTTTTTTCCTCACCAAAAGCTTTCACTATGACGAATAACTCCTAAGTCCATTTCAATTTGGGTCGATGGCTCAGGCACGAAGTGGTGGCGGTGGCGGTGGTGGTGGGGAGGTGGAGATGAGGGGGTCAACCCAATAACAGCACCACCACCCCTCCCATCCCCTCTCCTCCTCCCCACCACCCCGGCCACCCACCCCCTCCACGTCCCCATAAATGCCTTCGCTTCCTGCTTGAAAGTTCGGCCGGAGCGCTGTGATTGGCCGCGGCCGGCTCCGTGGGCCGTCCCCCACCGCTCTCTGCGCTCCGCTCGGCTCGGGTTACAGTTGAGCTCGGAGCCGACGCCGCACACAACGCGCAGACCGACCGGGAGCGCGAGAGAGTGTTGCGAGAACGTTTTGGAAAACACGAGCCGGCGTGGAAGAAATGCCGCTGAGCTGATTTAGAGTCCAGACCTTGAGGTGCTGGTGAGCAGGTCAAGTCTACTTTTGTGCGTCCGACCTGCAACAAAGACAAGAGGAGACGTGCAAGGGCTTCTTGTTTTTTCTTCTGTTTTTTTACGCACTGACCAAGCAGCAGCATGTCCGAGTTGGACTACAGTGCCTGAGCGCAACACAGAGAGAGAGCCGGGAGGGATATTTACAATAGAAACTCAATTCCTTTCTCGTGAAGAAGAATAGCAGAGGGGAGGAGGAGGAGGAGTGAAAGATAACACTGGAATGAAGTGGACCTCGGGATTCCTGGCGTGCTGCGGAGTTGTGACTGATGGATGAATGTGGTCATCTGTAGACTATATCCAGCGACAGGTACAGACACCATCAGGGGAGCTTTGACAAAAGACGCGGCGCTGCGCTTCACCCACAGACAGCCGCATCGCCGGATCTCCAAATCTACAAAACAACTGTGCTTTAGATCTGCACCCTCTTATCTGATCAGATCGTTGAGTTTTATCCACAGAGTGAAAAAGGGCTCGATTTTCTCCCCTTTTTGTGTGTGTCTCAGCCACAGGTCAACCAGGACACTCGGGGCTCTTTTTCTTTTTTTTTCTCCCTCAAGAGGGGCTTCATCGCTCGTTCTGCGGACAGTTCAGTCAAGGACACGGGGTCTGGAGCAGATTTTAAAGAAGTCGGACAGAAGGACATGTATCTGATATCGACCTCACATGCTCCCGACTGATCGTAGCACACCTTCCCACCGGGCCAACCGCAGATAAAAGGCTGCCAGGCGCGCTGTCCGTTCGCTCTGCTCACTGTCTTGATTCATTTTTACCAGAATGGCGGGACTCGGTTGTTGGAAGTATTACCTCTGGATCTTTATTTTAATGTGCAGGTCGGCGTTACCTTCCGCAAAATCGCTGGAGACTATAATTTGGAGCTCTCAGAATCCCAAGTAAGTCTCCTATTTCGTTTGTACAAGCATGCCAACCTCGTTGGGTGTGTGCGTAATGGAGGGGGGACTAGCTTGGGAAAATTTAGAGAAAAAAAGTTGCAATTGTGCGCAAAGCTGTGGGTTATATGTGCTGGTAAATATAGCAATTATGTGGAAAAAGAACTTAATTTATTTAGTTTTAATTGTCACTCCTGCGCCGCAGTTTGGTGTTGATTTATTCTCTGTGGGGAATTTCCCCCCAAACCAAAGAAGTAAGTACAGAGCTCATACAATATTCAGCAGGCAAATCACAATAATAGATGGTTAATTATAACAATTTATGACAATATTACATGCACCTTTTATTGTCAAACTGGTGGCAAAGTCTGCCTGGACACCTCAATCACGGCTATGTCAGAGTTCAACCACTCATTCCCTGCAATTTAATGCAATTGTGGTAATAAACTCAGTAGAGAATGAAAGTGAAAAAAAAGTCAGGTGAATCATGCCAAGGTGTGCCATGGGACATTTCTCCTCTCAGGCCGCCCTGGAGCCCAGAACGTGGGCTACAGGAGGCACAAGAAGGCCGCACTCCTTCCCAAGTTTCCCCACCAAACTGCTTGATAAGATGGTTTCAGATATCAGAGGGGCAAAAAATGCTTGAAAAGAATTTAATTTTCCTAATTGTCCTGGCTGAGGCCCAGATTAATTTCTTCACATGGAACCAAAAGGCAGGTTTCTCCAAAAATAAAGCAGCTGAAGCCAGACAGTGTTCTCTCCCTTCTCTCTCCTAAAAGATTCATAATTTTCCCATCAAAACAAGCAGAGTGAGCCCAGACTACTGATAATAAATTACACTCTGGTAACAATTATCACCCACTTAGACTTGACTCCCACATTTACATGATGTTGGAAAGCTTTCATAAGGGGGGAAATAAACTTTTTAGAAAAAAAAGAGAGAGGAGAGAGAAAAGAAAAAAAGAATCTGTATGGTTGGAGCTGACCTTCATTTAAGCTCACAGCACCGAGGAGAAATGGAGAGAAGCTCGACAAGCTTATAACTAGAACTTACTCATTCAAGTGAATCCGTGATTTATCCCCCAAATGTCAGATGTCATAGGAGCTCGTTGTGCAGTCAGTGAGTGTGAATATTGCTGCCATGTTCATCGGAGTGTGTGTGTGTGTGTGTGTGTGTGTGTGGCCTGATCCTAATGGTAAGACTACGGCCCATCAGCTTTTATTTGACTATAGCTGTAGAGGTGGTGGAACAATGAGCGTCATCACACATACACATACATTACACACGCGCAAAAACCCACATCTTCAACTATGGGTAGACAAATGAAAAAAGAAAAGCATGTGAGGGAGACATTTATTGATTGATGATGTCACCTGGAGGGAATGTCTTTAGAAGGTTACCACGCTGGTTTTTTAGGCATTTTTTTTTGGAAGATCGCTCCCCCATCTGTTTCTCCGCTCAGCTCCTTGTAAAAATCCCCCGTCTTGGCTGAATATTTCATAAAGTTCACAGTGGAACAATAATGCACTCCGCAAAGTGTTCTCTCAAGCTAATTATCCCGCTGCTCGGTGCTTAGAAAACAAAAGACAATTATCTTGCCGCATGCAGACTTTACAATAACAAAAGACAAACCTGTTTTTCTTCTGAAATGTATCAGTCAGCAGCATTGCCTGATAGGTAATAAAAAAAAGAAATACTTGCACAGCAATCAGCATCCGTCTTCACTGTTTGTTGTTATAAACTCCATCTCTGTGTCTTGGCCCATATTGCTCTGTAGTGATAACACAGAGAGAAGCCTATAGAAATGTACAGTACACTATCTGGTGACTTATCTAGATTTACGATGTCTTACTTCCTATTCCGGCTTTGGGGAGCTCTGCTGCCTCAGCTAATAAATTAATCTGGCCCTCTGCTTGCACACTGTACCACATACACACAAAATATAACAATACGAGCGCCTCCCTACAGGCTATGAGTTATGAGACAAAGTGTAGGAAACCAGCAGGTTTGGGCCACTGTGGTGTGTGTTGTTTTTTTTTCTTCTTTTTCATTATGTGTGTGTGTCCCTTTATTTCGTTCCTG
Organism: Amphiprion ocellaris; assembly: GCF_022539595.1. NCBI lineage: Eukaryota > Metazoa > Chordata > Actinopteri > Pomacentridae > Amphiprion > Amphiprion ocellaris. The sequence goes on along the minus strand of NC_072778.1, from coordinate 32,628,229 downwards.
CTGTTATGGATTTTCATGTGAGGATGCCATCACTCCCGCTCCTGCATTATCAATAACTGGGGTTTGCTTAATTGATTTCCTCCCAGCGTGCTTGAACAGGCAACATACATCATCGCCGTAGTGCTGTCTCCAAAGAAAAATAATAAGGAGGAACATCTTTGACTTTTAGTTGTGCTGCGGGATGTATCGGACCTTTTTTGATATTTAATTTGAGAGTGGAGGAGTGAAAGGGTGGTGGTGGTGCTGGTGGTGGAGGAGCAGCAGAGCAGAAGGAGGCTGGATGTGTCAACGTTCCCTGCCGGTATGGAACCGTCTAACATTTGATCAGAGCAAATCGGATTAGTTCTCATTTAGCTGAGTGGGATTACGCCAGAAAATGTCACTTTGTTATGACTGATCACGTCCCATCGGTTTGGCCGAGGCCGCCGTAGCAACGCACAGGCGAGCTCCATATATACACACCGACTGCTCAGGAATGCCGCAGTGATGCCAATTTAATGATAATCTGACAAGGTTGCTATGAGTGGCTCCTGCACGTCCTCTAACCCTCCTCGGCTAATATTTACCTCATGACCTGTAGCTAACACGGCCTGTTTGCAAACCCGCTCAGGAGACAAACAAGATGATGGGAGAGAGGGAGAGATGGAAAACACACTTGCACACCTCTGAAAACACACAGCGAGGAAACAGCCACAGGCGGCCCCAGAGTCTGCTGCACTGATTTTGAACTCCTCGCGTTTTCGGTGAGGCTTGGAAACAGTTTGTAGACATTTTTTGGCCCCTGTGTCGGTTTTGAAGCCCACAAAAGAACGCAGAAATGGAGAAAGAAAGAAAGAGAGGCGTTTGTGCTGATAAAAGTCAGCCTAAGCCTCTGTTTCTGTGGCTCTTTACCTACTCAGCTTATTTTGCCGTCCGTTGACCTCAACTGTCTGGCTCACAGTTTTACAGTTGACTGGCTCGGTTTATATCGTGCTTGTGCGGTTTTGACGGTTCAGTGGGTTCAACATTAAGCCCATCTTGATTACCACTGTGATATTTTGTAAACATGTTTAGTTTTTCCAAAACAGCGAAACAATGTTGTGTCATTTTTCTTAAAGCGCTTTGTACTTTCAGATGATGACACAGCAAGTTGGCGAGTTGTTAATTAAAAGCAACAGCATTTCATTTGGCTTCTGCTAGTCTTGGTGTCACGTTTAGTTCATCCCCTCCTCCAGTCAGGTAATTTAGGGGAAAACCCTTTTTGTTTGAGGTAATAAGGAAAGAAAAACCAGCTCCTTCTTTATCTTTGCTTTGAGAAACTGCTGTTATCAAAGCAAACATTTTGTTCTCGAACGCTGAGAAACCTTTGACTCCTCCACCATTCCGCTCCGTGCTGACATTTAAATGTAACAAGGATTTCAGTAGGAGGTTAAAAAAACAAACAGCAACTGCAAAACCTTGAAACTGCCGCAACCTGTTGAACGAGACCAAACTTCAGGAACGAGACGAGAAACAGGATTTGGTTGAGAGTCCGGCCCGCGATCTCCTCCTCTGGTCGCCGCTGAGAGGGTCATAGGCCTGTTTTTGTTTCTTTCCTGCCTCACGCCCTGCTGCTTGCCCCCTTTACCCCTTTTTTCGCCATACTCACCTTCTCTCTCTTTGCCTCCCACGGTCCCCCCTTTCTCCACCCTTTAGACTCTGATCGTGTTTCCCTCTGATAGAGATCTCATTACTCACAGAGAGGACTTAGAGCCTGAGCCCCACTCAGAGAGACCGGGAGAGGGCCAACCAATAAGAAATACTTCTGGAAAGCAACTGGCCCACGGTGCTGTAAGGGCACCCTGTGTCTCGCTATAAGGACAGCTGCATTTGCTTTTATGTGTGTGCACTTCTGTGTCGACATGACTGTTGTTTCAGTGGTGTGTAACGACAGATTCTTCATTTGGTTATCTCCGTGAGGCACCTGGGCTCCGAAAGGGGTTGCGGGGCTTTAGGTTATTTCAGGGGGGAAAAAATGCGGCTTTTTCATCATAGTTTTCCAGATGGACTCATTTTATCCGCTGGTGGTTTGGCTGCCACATCACTGAAAGCTGATCATTCTGTTTTTTTTCTGTGTTATTGATGCATTTGTTTCTTTATTTTGAAGCAGTGGTGCACATGAAACAGAGCCTTTCTTTCCAAGAAAGCAGCATTTGCAACTAATTTTTCGGGATCTTTTTCATGCATGTATGAGTCCCAAACTGGTCCTCGTGACCCAGCAGTTACAGTTGCTTTTTTTTTTCTTTCAAGACATATTACAGGAACAACAGCTGAATGCAATGAATCACTTGAGAGAATGGACTGCAGGGCTGGAAGGATTAGTCAATTAGCTGCACAAAAACAAAGCAAAAGTGATTGGAAACAATCAGCCGCTCCTTGCTAATTGCTAATTGACAGAAAAAAAACATTTTAATCCTAAGCAATCAACATGTGACATTACAACAAGCTATTTGTGACTACAGTCTCTAGACAGGAACACCCTGCTTGAGTTTTTTTGAGGGGCTTATGCAGGGAGTTGCAGATTAAGGTGTTTCCTCACCCTAATGCAAGAATCCTGTTTAACCTGATGCTACCGCAGACATTGTAGACAATACATAACATTGTGTAAACAGCTTAGAAAAATCTCTTATGGTTAACAGAGATTTATGTTCTTACAAAAGAGCATATTGTCATTTTCTTGATCCCTACAACTGAGTAATCTCTTGATCAAACAAAACGTTTATGTGAGGGTTTGCTGCTTGTGTCCATTTAATATAATTTATATAATGTGTCTTTAAATTTTCGAGTTCTTGTTGGACAAAACTAGCAAGTTTGAAGATTTTTCATGACTTTATGACATTTTATAGCCTAAATTGTTGACATAATGGAAAAAAAGACAGATGATCAGTTGCTGCTACCCTAAAACAGGCACTTTGTATGTGTTTTAATTCGAGAAGCAAAGTTTAGAACTGCTCCTCTAGATTCCCACATAAAGGTGTGGACACTTCTGTTGAGAGTCAAAATAAACTATGACAAATAGTGCAAAGTGCATTATGCAATAAAAATTCCTTGGCAGCGCAACCACATTAATTTATCTAAATGGGTCAAAACAAAACACAAATTATCGCCTATTTAGTCATCATCCGGTGCAGTAAATCTAATTACAGTATATATAAAATAAATTGCAGCTCAATATGAATTTCGTTTACTTTCCCTCGGTTTTCTGTGTTCATACAACAATCAATGGACACTGAGGCTCGTATGAAAGGGACAAGTTTAAGCTTATGGAAGTGAATGAGCGCTGGAGAGTGCATGTCGGTGTGCCATTGTTCTTTGTCCAGCCACAGCGGAGCATTAAGGAAGTGTTAGGAGCGTGCCAGTGTGCCCCTGTGAAAGTGTTGAGGGCCGAGCGGTGGACGAATGTGGAGTGGCTGAACAGTGGCTGCCTTACAGGCAGTTAGCGACCCGGCTTCATTAGACGGAGGCCTGGCTGGCAGCAACCAGGAAGTTCCCGTCAGCTCCAGGCCTGCCAAGCAGAGGCACAGGCGCTGGAAAGCTTCCCTTAAGATTTCTACGCGTCGCCTCGCCTCTGCTTTAGCTGAATCAACGGAGAGGGGGGGGAGAAAAATGGAAGGATGCTGTGTGTTACAGGAAGTGGAGAAAAAAGTTGAATGGGCAAAGTCTGCCTTTTGTTTGCCATCTTAGTTCTTTTACATAAGAGAAGTTGAAAATAAGGGGATTAAACAGAGGAGGAAAGGAAGCTAATGTAGAGCGTTGAAACTCAGCCCTGGGCTCAACCGCACATCCTTTCAGTCCGGCATAGAACTCCTAGATTACTTCCATGTGTCAGTGCAGGGGAGAAAGAGAGGGAGAAAAGAAGAAAGGAGGACAGCGAGAGAGAAGTTGAGCAATTGAAAAGCAAGTAGACTAGGATTGGTGGAGATCAGCGGCGGTATTGGACAGTGGAACGGATCTGTGTGACAGCCATCTCTAAAACCATTACCCCTGCGGCTCCGACTCGGGGAACTCGTAACCTCCTCCTCCGGACTGACCTCATAGACTTAACTCTTTCTCATGGAGCTCCTCTGTGCTGAGGAGGCAGGCCTCATCAGATGCCAATCCCAAACAGCGGGCAGGCAGCCTTAACAGCCAGCTGCACTACGCGTTTCTTTAAGACGTCAGGAGTTGTCACCGGCATACAGGCAACCAGGGATCTGTTTCCCCCAGTTTGTGGCACTCCAAAGACTTTTGTGGGAAGGTTTGAATTTAGTGTGCCAGGGCTTTGTGGAAAAAGGGGATGACGGTTCCCAACAAATAATGACAAAAATGTGTGGGATAGGGCAGGAAGTGCATGTTTATGAACAAATAAAATTGGTGAAAACATTGCGGTGGGAATATAAATTATGATGGAAGCACATAGGCTCGCATCGTAATTTATTTAACTGTCTAGTGCAATTTTTTTTTTAAAGCAAGACAAAAAACAGATTTTATAAAATATATCTCAACTGAAGTTCAACTTTATTTGTAGTTTTCCAAACTTTTTCCGTAAGTTTCAGCCTCAGCTAGAAAAATGCAAAAAATAAACACTTAACTCGAGGTTCACTTATTCTATTTAGTAGCAACTGACACAAGTTTGTCGGGAGCTTTTGACTGCAAAAATATATTAGATTTTTAAAAAAGAGTTAACTCAAGGTCCACTTAATGTATTTAGTAGTAACTGACCCTGTTTTTTTCTTGAAGCTTTCAACTATAAAAGTACTAAAAGTATATTAGATTTAAAAAATCTATTAACTCAAAGTTCACTTATTGTATTTTATAGTAGCTGACCTACTTTGTCTGGAGCTTTCAGCAAAAGTGTGTTAAGTGAAAAAAATATGAATTCAAGGTTCATTTAATGTGTTTAGTAACTGACCCTATTTTTAGGAGCTTTTTAACTACAAAAGTACAATAGGTGTAATAATAGTACATTTTTTAAGAACTTCTCAAGGGCCACTTTTAACCTTAGTAGTACTTTTAATAACTTTTTTTGGCTGTTTTTAAACTTTTGACTGCATTTATAAAATTACAATAAATATATAATTACCTTTTTAAAAAAAAAAAAAAACCCTCAAAGTATATTTATTAGCTTTACTAGCAATTTTATGAACTTTTCTGGAACTTTCAACAGGATGAAAAACTTCATAGAAATCTGTTAGACCAAAAACAGCATAATACAGAAGTTTGTTTACTAGCTTTGGTAGTAATTAAAAAGTTTTTCTGGAGTTTGCAACTACATCTACAAATTATTTGGAAATTTTCATGGTTGAAAATGTGTAACAAATGAGATTTTAGTGTCACAGAAACTTTTATGTTCCCCCCAAAAATATTATTTCGAGTTCCAAAAATAGTCTTATAATACTCGACAATAATAATATAATATAATATAATGTAATGTAATGTAATGTAATGTAATGTAATGTAATGTAATGTAATATAATATAATATAATATAATATAATATACATTTCCGGTTGTTGAACTTTTCCATTTACCTGTGGATTCTCTCGAGTGGAACTAAAGTGAGCTTTACTTTTGTCACAGATCATATTTTTACAAGGGGAGACTGGATGAAGCATGACCGTAGCCGACCAACTCTGAACATATCATTAATGATCATCATGGAGCTCTTTGTTCACTGTTATGAGTACACTAATGGAGTGACAGGGTAATTGAATCGAGTGGTAGGATAATAGAATGATAGAATGATAAAGTAATGGAATAGTGTAGTAGCAGTCCTCTTTTTCCCAAGGGATACCCCCCGTAAGTGTGTCAGCGTGGCAGATGGGCGGTCTGTAACAGCCCCCCCTCCCCCCACGTTAATTATAAAGCATCATAATCCATCTATGGCATACAGAGGCAGGACATGGAGACTATTAGGGGGAGCATGGAAATGGCACAGTGTATAATCCTCAGGACTTTGCCACTATTAGGCTCCCCAGGCATGGAGCAAAAACCACTCATTTCTCCAGTAATCTAGTTTGAGCAGTCCCTTTTCTTCCTCACTATCTCTCCCTCTTTCTCCCTGTGTGTGCCTGTGCAATTTTGTGTTCCAAATTTGCAGATGTTAACTGGAAGTTCGATTTATCTTAATTTTTTATTTTTTTTACTCTCCAGCTTCAGTGTTTTTTCCCACCATGCCCACAGGCAAGACAGACAGCCCCAAAAAGCATTTGCGTTTGTGTGTGAGCGTGCCTCCGTTAACCCATTCTGCCAAGCCTTGGCTCAGCCTTTTCTAAGCAAACTCCCAGCGTGATCCTGGTCCCCCTTGTGCTGGTGAGAGGAGCTGGAAGAAAAGGCCTATGGGACTCCTGCTGCTCCCAGGCCCGGCCCCGGCCCCTCCGCTCGCAAAGGCCGGGCCTGGGATTTGGTGCGCGCCGGGGCTCTGTGTGGCAGCTGTGACTGACGCTTCAATCGCCTCTCCCTGGGACACCCCAGTGCAACCCTGCATTCCCTTTCACACCTCGGAAACGGGGGGAAAAAGACAATTACACACATATTCAGCAACCTCCTTCTCCCAGTCTGTCCCCAGTCCTGCATCTCTGATGCACAGCCATTTACCAGAGCTATAAAAACAACATTTGTAAAGTTTCTTGTTTTGCAAAGACGTCCTTCCTCTAAACAACTTGCAAATTAGTTTAGTTGTCTGGACCGCCTGTCTGCAATTTCATTATGCATTTGAAGTTGCTCTTGTTTATTTAATTTTTTCCAAGTTGTCCTCTCCCTAAGTAAACAGTATAACTGAGCTATTTCCTTTGAATTTCCCTTGATATTTAGAAAATGTAAGTAATGGAAAAAGATTTGAGCCTTAAAGTGGAGTTAATGCTATCATGTATGGATTGTCAGTAAATTGAGTTTGTCTCTGGGCTATTGGAGCAGGGAGTCGTAAGCCAGCGGGATTTAAGTCTCTTAATTGAATTATTTTGATTGCTGACTTGATTGATGGAGTCAAATGTGGAGCGTTTTCCATGAGTTTTTGTCTGGCTAATTCTTCTTCCAATAGAGCCATACCAGACAGATACAATAGGAACCTGCAATCAATCACAACTGCAACCCTGAGCATTTTGTTTGGACAGAAATGTGCCTGCCATCAGGTCCGAGCTTCACAAGCCAACCAGACAACGTAAAACCAACAATGACATCAGATAGTAAAGCACTCTAAAGTCTAATCTTCCCATAATGCCATGCTAAACCCCACAGAGACCCACGGCAGGGAGAAAGGCTTTTTTATGCCCTGGTGCTGCTCCTCCTCCCATGGCCTCTGGCCCTGTGTGTGTGCATGTGTCAGTGTGTGTGTGTGTGTGTGTGTGTGTGTGTGTGTGTGTCCATGCATGTTGGGAAGAGAAAAAGAATTTGAGAGTGAATGGAGATGTCACTGTCAGACTCTGGCCTCCACATGAATCCGCTCCAGAAAGGCCATATTGGCAGCTTGTGTGTGCGTGGAGCCTGTCGGGGGTCTGCCGTTTCCCCTCCACGCCGAGTTCTTACGGCCGTGATTGGAACTCGGCAGGACCCAGGTCTATATTTCATCCCATTCATATGAGGGAGGCCGTTTCATCTCCCACACACATGTTTCCCATTAGGTGTGTGTTTATTCTCCCCCATGATGTGCTCGGCCATGGAAGCCTCTCATCTCTCCGATATTGGAAATAGGAGTGAAGGTCTGCTAAAGCAAACACAATATTCTAAACCTCTCGGCTCGCTTTATGAACTATGTGGAGAATAAGACAGACAGCGCTGCCATGATTTCATGTGTTACCCGGGTGGTTTTTACTTCCTAAGGCTCTATAATTACATGCTGTGTAACGTTACTGTAAAGCAGTTGAGTTTATCCAAGGTGGGGAACAGAACCTTTAACTTCATCCAGTGATTATTTTTCCAAAAATGCTTCCACACGTTACTTCTCCGATTATCTGGTGTCATAATATTTGACGCTGCCATTTTAGCTTGCTAAACTTGACGTGTGGGGCTCTTTCCACATTCTGCTGTCTCATTTTTACCCCCGGCACTGAAAACTTTGACTACTTTTAGCTACTCTCCTCATCTGTCTCTCAAGTCCCCCCCACAGTGAAACATGACAGCCCAAACCTCCACCACATCACTCCTCTCTTCTCCTCTGCTGTCTCTCTGTGAGATGAAAGCTTTTCTTTGCAGACAAACCTCTGTGAGTCCTTTTTCTTCACGCCCGGGCCCAGGCCTGTGTTGCTGCTTTTAGTAGCTCTGTTTGCTGCATTTTCTGATTTATTTATACACTCCTGATTGTAGCACCTCACGCATGTCAAGAATTTCGAAGTCGGAACCTTCGCATGTGCATTATGCGCGCTGAGTCAAATTCTTATTTGAAATATACATGAATGCATGAATATATTTATTGTCGAGAAGCCCCTGTGCATCCAGGCGATTCTCATTTCCTGTAGTGGCCCTGCTCTGGAATAGAGTGGCGTGATCCTTGAAGGTGCCCCACATGTGGCCACCAAATAGAGCGCCCGGTGCACCTCTCACACAATGGAAGGGAAATGATTTGGCTCCTATTGGAGGGGCTGGAGCAGTCGCTTCAAAGCGGTATGCCTAGCTGAGGCTTTAACCGGCCATCTCTCTGCATTAGATGTGCGTCCTGTGATGAGCCTTTGAAGGGTGCGAGCGGTTCTGGCTGGGAGATTGCGATTGCATTGCACGGGTGTCGGGGTTCAGCCTTGTCGCGGAGAGACTTGCAAGTCGGTGGCTTCAACTGGATTGCGGTGCTCTCCTCTCTGTGCCGCTTAAGTAGGTTGGACTAAAAACGTGTTGAACCGAAAGCCGCAATGTGATGAGGGAACAGCTGCTGTGTCACGTTTGGATGTACACACACACACACACATGTAACACAGCGGAAGGTAGTATGGAAGTGTGTGCGCTCAGGAGTCAGCTGTGGTTGGCTTGTGCAGATTAAGGTTTGAGTGTGTGTTGCAGATGGCAGTAATAATGATCAGATAGCCCTTGTAATGGAGACGGCCCAGTTTCTAATGGCTTCCTAAAACAACACATGGAGCGTCTTTACGAGGCCACAATCCGCCCGGTTATCACAGAGCAAACTGCGCGAATGAGAATAGCATCATGTCAAACAAGCTATTTATTAGCACACGCATCACACACACACACACATTTCATTTTAATACCGACAGCCTGCATCTTGCCCGCGCTCTGCTTGTTAAAGGCGAGTGTTATCAGAGGAGACACAGACTCCCGCTACACCAGTTAGGCCGTCCTCCCCTTTTACATTCACTGTTAATGAGCCTAATGATGTGTGTCTCGGCGATTGCATCAGTCAATATGCTGTTCAATATGGGTTTTAGAAACTCACTGACAACTTAAGCATGTCCGCCTGGATAAGATCTCCCATCCAAGGGAGGAAAGAAAGAGCAACTAATTTGTCTTGGATTTGATGGGACATGTGTAGCTGTCTTTTACAATCATGAGCTGAGATTGTAAGCAGAGAATAGACTTGTCACTCAAATTCTCTGATAAGAAGCTGCTTTTAAGACACAGAAGGCAGCTGTGTAGTAAAGAAAAAACCCACTGCGTCCTAGTTATTACAGCGCCTCTCTCATATAGAGATCTATTGTTTGGTGGAGATAGTTTTCAGCTTTTTTTTTTGTCTTTGTCCTTCTGTTGTTTTCCTTTTTGATTTTGGAGCAGGTTTTCATTTCAGTTAAGTTTTTATGCATCAGTAGGGGCTTACATGGAGTTTTATTTCAGTTTATATCTGGAGGTGTTTAGTATATTAGAGACCAGGGACATTTAGCTTTATGCTTTGTTAGAAAATCGCCGCTGAAGTTTAACACTCTCTGTGTAGTGATTGCAGATGTGGGTTTTTTTCATTTCTGCTGCTCTTTTTCCCACAGCTTTTGGGTTATTATTTTTAGCCACATAAGTGCAAAGCTTTTTGCACCTAAAATTAATTTTTTATTTTTAGTTGACTGTGCCATTGTTGGTTTCTTCCTTCATATGATATAAAAAAACATTCAGAGACCCCTGTGACACTGATAAAGGCAGTTTCTTTTATAAACCACACAGCATTTGATTGATCTGTCCCATGGTCTTGATCCCTGGGCTTGGCTGATTAAACCTATCCATCAGCCTCTCTTATCAGCACCCTAACAGATCGACTGCAGGACACTGAACTAAAACCCCCCTGCATTGTTGTTACACAGAAAAAAGTCAAAGGGTAAGGACAGGGAGGGAAGAGGTTTACCAGAACTCCTGTCTTCAAGGCCCCGTGGACAAAGCGAAAAAATCCCCACTATGTTATTTTAAAGAAATATCTCCTGTTTCGAGATCCCCCCATTGTGTATGAGTGCTACACACACACACACACACACACACACACACACACACACACACACACACACACACACACACTTTTCTGTATTGCTATAACCTCTAAATGAGGTCGAACAGTGGCACTGCAGATTGTGACAAGAGTGTTTCCCTTCTAGAGGGAAATCATAAAGTAATGTTTCCTGTCGGCAGAGTGTCAGCAGCTCCCCACTGGTGATGTGACCCTTTCCTCCCTCGCCCCACTCCACGGTCACAACTCACACAGACATCAGCTAGATAATGACATCTCTTTCACTGACAGGCTGTCATTCACATGCCCGTGCAAACATCGACACTCACACGTTTGGTTGAACTCATGCAGACATGCACTCATGCCTGCGAGAAAACGAGGGCAGACGAGCATGGTCGCCGTTATGAATCATCTGACTAATTTGCAAGTCAAATAGCCCGTTTCATGAGATGTGCCTGTTATTTTGTGAAATAAATTTGAGTTTCTCATCTTCTGGGTGACTGTTAAAGCAAATACATCAAGGCTGCTAAAACGTGGATGATTGCATGTCACTTTGCGCTCATTTATCTGCGAGCATCTATTACCATCATGTTGTCAAGTCAGTGAAAACAGCTCAGGAGAGGCAAACAGATGGGCTCTCATAATTCACAGATGTATGATTTCGGGACAGTTTGTTAAAGATAAAGAGCCTTATCTTTTTGCTTATCTTCAACTGCTTAAATTGCATTAACTTATGATTCCGAACATCAGGAAACCAAAGTATTTCACAAGTTCAACATAAACACAGATTTAATGATCATATCACAGCCTGCATGCTGGTTTATTGACATTTTATTGCGTGTCACAATCAGATAGTGCTGGAGTTTGCAACTTGCTGGCTTATCCAGAAGCCATCAATCAAGGTTTACACTGTCAGAATTTCATGTTGTAAGGAGATGGTTTGTTGAAATCTTGTTCAAGCATGCCCTGCAGAAGCAGGTGTGGACCTGCTAGCTCGCCTACTTGCTGCTAGTCATTTTTCAGGGAGGCGGGTGTGAACGCTTCCTGAATGTGAGACGGTCGGGAAGTTGCCTGCGTGGCACATTCATTAACCTGGTATCCAGCTAATCTCCTGGCTAATTCATTTAGTTCTCCAACTACTCCCGTGTATTAATATCCTCTCAGTCCCGCCGCTCATGGGATGTAGCGGGAGTGTAGCCATGGCGATGATTGTGTCATTATTTTGCAGTCAGATGAGTGATATCCCAGAGGGCTCTAGCTGAGTTGTCCAGGCCAGTTGAGAGGGACTGATTAGAATTGCAAATGGTCGCCAAGTGTTGTGTTTATTGTGTGTCTCAATATTGGAGACAATCAGGCGAATCAAAGCCCTCAGCTGGAGAGATGGGACTGAGGCACGGTGGGCCTCTCTGGCTGGCACCACGTCCTCAGTGGTTTGCCCTCCCCCTCGCCGATCCCCTCCTTTCGTCCTCCCCGTTGCCCTCTCTCGGCATGTATATGTCCTGAAGTACACGGACACAGCTGGAGAAGGAGAAGGAGAAACGCCAAATCTAGTGCACTCAATCATCTGTAGTGTGGCGGTGCTCTCACAGCAGCTGAGAAATATTAAACACGCTTTGTGGTCATGAGAGCTTGTGACAGACATAAATATCAGTGTTGACGGATTAAAATGACTTGTGTTTGCTCATAACACAAAATTTGTTGTTGCTTTGATGGCTTTCTGAATCACTTGAAGCAGGATTACCAGCTTTTCATCAGCGGAATTTCTTTTTTGATGCCTCTCTCTTATGAGGAACATCAAGCCTCTGCACATATTAGGAGCTATATTCACATATCTGCATGTGGTTCCCTGCGAGTGGAATCTATTGGCAGTGAGCCCTTGTTATGGCTGGGTGACAGACTGTGGTGCAAAGTGCCCTAAACACACATTTTCTCCGTAAATCACTTGTGAATTGTTCTTCCTCAACGATTGGCCATTACCCCGATATTGACTCGGTGTTTGTACAAGAGTCGGCGAAATCCATCTGAAAGCCATCCAGTGCTGTTGTGTGAGACAGGAAGCCGGTGTTTTAGCTCCCTGTGTAATTCACTCTGTCAGTGGCGCATACAGAGGCCTATCGTCTCCCGTTTCGCTACTGTTGGCTTTTAAAGAATGCGTGTGTGCGCACAACGTGAATGCACATGCAAGAATGTGTGTGTGTGTGTGTGTGTGTGTGTTTGTGTGCGTTCATGCGTGCAGGCGTCCCTGTTCGAACACTGGATAATTCCTCGGGTCATACACGCTCCCCATATAGCACCGCATGACCAGTCGCAACAGGCATGTGTGAGGCCCAGGTATGGGTTTGCACAGCAAACAGGTATTGCTACAGGGAGATGACTGTTAAAGCTAAGTTTTATTGCACCACACACGTTCTCCACAGCTCTCAAGCGCTGCAGGCTAAATGAAAGTTCTGAGGAATGTGTCCGCACTCGACGGAAATCCCTCAGACTTACTGGCAGCTTTTACCGTGACTTGTGAGCGAAAAGGAGCCCAGCAGCCATCGTAAGACTCATGTCATGATCAAGAGTCACCAGCCTTGAAAGGCAACAGTCAGTCCATGAGAGAGGCAGCAACTCGCCACCTGTTTAGACAGAGCTGTGTGCCGTTGAGCTTGACAAGCGGCGGATGAGAGATCCTTAGAATTGTGTGCGCAGGAGAGAAAAGAGAATGGGCGAGAGGGGAGAGTGTGTGTCGGATCGCCGACATGGCTGTTTGTGAGTGTGTGAAACTGAGGAGAGAGTTCATGAGGTGACATCTCGTCAGCTGTTTGACTTTCCCAGTTTCCCAGGGAAGCAGTTTCAAGAACAATGCAGAAGAAAAAACCTCCAGCCACCGACAATTGAAATGCCACAAAAAACACCCCGGTGCCGTTTGTTGGTGTCTGAATTATTGCTGTCGCTTGAGATTGGAGACAGGGGAAATGTGTGAGTGACTGCACTGTGCTCGTAGCAGACACATATCACCTACCGGACTCCTCTATCCATCCATCTCGCGGCACTCCTCACAATAGCAGGAATACATTAAAAAAAAAAGAGCGAGTCAGGAGGGAAAGGGGACGCAAGATAAATATTGTGTTAGTATTTTCCCTCCCTTTCCCTTGCAATTGTCTTTCCCACTGACAGATGAACAATGAAAGTATTTTGAACTTTGCTGCGTGCTGTCTTTTACTACTGGGTTCAGAACTGCGCTGTCAAAGCCAGACGTCTTCTGGCAGAGATTGATTGATTTGCTTTCTGTGAGCCACGTCTTCCCTTTGTTCCTCCAGGAAGGCTTTGGTGTGTCTTCAGTCTTCCAGATTTTCTGTAGCTGTGTCATATTAACACCTGTTAACAACATGCAGACTTATAAAATATCGATCCAGCTCCCCTTTGATTGTAAAGTTGCTGCTATAAAATTCAAACTGGAAGCAGTTAATTTCTGTATTCCGAAAGGAGCCAACTGTTTTTGGAAGACAGCAATAATATTCTTGCGAGCGTATCCACTATATTTTGGAAATGTTGGATGTTTTGGAAAAATATGCTTATTTGTTTTCTTGTTGAGGGTGAAAAAAAATGATGGAACTCGCATGTCTGAAGCTCCAGCCAGCAGCAACGTGGCTTAGCTTAGCTTAAAGACTGGAAATAGAGAGAAGTGGCTCTGTGCGAAGGTGACAAAATCCACTTTGCAGCACCTGTAAATCTCATTTATTTAATTGGCACAAAAACACAAGTGGAATAATTACAGTTTATGGCGTTACAGGCAGATTTTGCTACCTGCCGTTGGAGCCACACCAGCTGCTCTCCTTAGCCTTCATGCTAAGGTAACCAGCTCAGAGCTCCAGCAACTTATTTTTACTGCACACATATGAGAGTGGTGTCAATTTCCCTTCTCAGGGTGAAAGCAAATAAACATGTTTCCCTTAAATGTCAAACTATTCCTTCAAGAAAAACCTCATTAGTAATGGGTGTCAGGTTCGATTGAGAGATTCTCTTCTGCCTGATCACTCCCTGATTCGATTCCCAGATGTGTCGCTGCCAAAATACTGCTGAGCGGGCCGAGCTGAACCATCCTCCCCCCCGTCTGAGAGCCAACTCATTCCGAGCACGAGTTTGAGAAATTAGCTAACTTTGGCTACACCGTATCCTGACTCTCATCCTCAATGAGCTTTTCACTTTGCTTCATTATTCAGTCTAAAAGTGTGATCCCTCAAGTAATTTTAGCCATGCTGAGATAGGAGGGCAATTGTTAAAAATTGAATTGAACCATGACTGGCTCTATCTAAGCCAAACAGAATTTAAATAACTCTTGTATAACGTGTGTGTGGGGCGTCCCTCTCACTCTCTCTGTGTCTTATATCGTGTGCTTGTTTGTGTTTATTAGTACATCTGATTGAGCAGCAACATTAAAAGGGCTGCTTCTCCTTAGAAACGCTTTCTGAGGGCTTATTGATGAGGTCGGAGATACCGAGCAGAAAATGGCCAGCGGTAACAACCCAGGCAAGCTGCGTAGGTTTGATAATGGTTCTGATGCCTTCCCTCTCTAGTTTCTTCCTCCACTCCCTCGAGTGGGAGTGAAACACAATCGGGTGCGTGTGAGGGATGCTATTGTTCCGTCTGGGAGGGTTCTCCTCTCCTTGCTCTGCTCGCCACTGATTGCAGCCTTGCATCCTGGTCCAGCTCTTGACTCTCTGCTCTGCAGCGCTTGTCCCGGGGGATTCCTCTTCTCTGCGACGGTCCAGCACCACCACCTCGCACATGCACCGACTTTGGCTCGCTTTTGGGGCGTCCTGGCACGATAACACACACGCTCTCACCCACTCAGGCCTCAGCGGACACATGTATATCTGCACACACACATACAGTGGGCTCAGGCCAGGCGGGTTTGGCTGTGACTGTAGACTTGGCCTGTGGAGAGATCTTTACGGAGCATGCAGAGCCCATCTGTGGCTGGTCCTCAGTGATGGGAGGCAGCTGGCTGTGTGTGTGTGTGTGTGTGTGTGTGTGTGTGTGTGTGTGTGTGTGTGTGTGTGTGTGTGTGTGTGTGTGTGTGTGTGTGTGTGTGTGTGTGTGTGTGCGTGTGGTTGGGTCACAGAGCAACCTCAGAATGAGGGCTAAACTTGGGCTGAAACTGACCCAAAATCTCTTGTCCTGCAAAGCCAAGTCTCTTCTCTTCTCTTCTCTTCTCTTCTCTTCTCTTCTCTTCTCTTTTCTCTTCTCTTCTCTTCTCTTCTCTTCTCTTCTCTCCACCAGCTGGAAGAGCTCAGTTCCCCAGAGCTCCAGGATGAATAAGTGGAGACCCAGAGAGCAACAGTCTCTCGCTGTCAGTGATACGGTGGATGACGTTCAATCACAACCGCATACACCCATGCTCGCTTAACTCCCCTGCTCTTAGAGAGGGATGGGCTCGGCACCGACAGAAAACCACAGAGGCCATAAGAAGAAACAGATTATGCTCCTTCTCCTCCCTAATGACTTCTGACACTCCTCTCGCTCAACAGTCCTCTTCAGGGTGTCCGTCTTGTAACAACGTCCACTTCTTTCCTCCTTGTGGCAGGGCCATCTGGGCGTCATCGTGTTAGCTCATTACAGGCACTGATGGTGCGATGCTGGCCCTTCATGTGACAGTGATAGAGGGCAAGCATACTGAGCTTGTTTGGTGAACGCGAGAGGTGTTTTGTGCGTTATAACTCGCCTGTGTGCAACTGTTATGAGTCACGCTGAATCTGATCTGCTCTGCATGCCAGCCTGTTGACTGAGCTAACTGGAGCTAGTGTGCGTTTGTCTGTGAGAGAGAGAGGGTGTCTGTGTTCACACGTACAAAAGCAGTTCTCGGCAGGGTGGAATTCAGGATATTCTGTCTGTCTTTTTTGCCTCTGACATCGTCATTTATGTCCCTCTAATGGGAACAGCCCGGAGGGAAAATACCAAGCTTTCTGCTTTTCAGCGGGCCACTGTTGCCAAGTCTGGAGTTTAAATGCGACTTGGATTCAGTTTATAGTTTATCCAGTACCACTACCCATCGGCGAGTTTGTCCCTCCTTTTCTATAATAAGGGTCAAATCCTTCCTGCTTTGCTAAACAGTTCTGGAGCCAGATGGACCTTGTTTTGCTTAATTTCAGGATGCTTGTGTTTGTTCGTGTGTCCCTCTATGTGTGTGTGTGTGGCCTGTGCTATCGCCGAGGCGACTTGTTTACCGTGTTTGACATGTGAGGAAATCGGTGTGTGTACACTGCGGGGCGTGTGTTTATGTGTGTGTGTTTATAGTCAGGCCTCCCTAAGAACATCTGCCCCCGCGACAGCCTGACAGAAGCCAGCTATGTATACAAGCGATGGGTTTAAGCCGCGGGCTATGAGGACAGACCCATGACCAGATCACCTTCTCGCAGCGTCGCCTCCACGGTGGAGATGGTTCTCGACCGGTTTTCAGATCTCGCTGGTCAGAAGTGTAGATGTGGCGAATCTCTGCAGAGCAAACATACTGACAGTTTGATGATATGTGCCTTTTCTCCCGAGTATGAAATGATCACACTGTGTCAACAGTGCTCAGTGAATCTAAACCACACATCAAGAGCGAAGCCATTTCAGAAGCTGCTGCCTCAATGTCTCCATTGTGAGGGGCAAGCGGGCATGTGACGCTATCTAGATAGATCTGAAAGCGGTTTAAGACCGAAACAGTTGCTGCTAGCAGACGATTATTTAATATTGATTGACTTGAACCCTGTGATTACACAAAACGTAAACCGCCCAGTGCAAGTAAATCCCTGCTGCAAAATATATTACACAAGAGCTCAACTACAATGCACCAGTTTGTGTTCTTTACAGACTTAAGTGTCATGTGGGTGACTTACTATAATGTTTCAAGTGGAACCGTAATATCTATCCAACCTCTAAGTTTATGGAATATTGATTGAAACAAAAATACCTGTGCCATATGGAAAATGCCATCTCTAATAACAGGGAAGCAGCGGCACTGATTTTGTGGATAATGTAGGAGAGAAATAATAATTGGTGAGGGAACACTTCTCCTGGTGTGATAATTACCACGCTGGTATCGGGGGGATGGAGTACCTGTTGTGGTGGTGGTGTGTGTGTGTGTGTGTGTGTGTGTGTGTGTGTGTGTGTGTGGAGAGCGTGTGTTTGCTTACACATGACACACTCATGTGCATTTTAAAAGCCAGACAGAAACGTTGCATGTCCAGCTGCAGAAAAGAGACATCAAGAAGAGGTAGCACCTGCATCTGGGGCCGTTGGCATGTTCCCCTGGTAGAGCTGGATTTCGTAGTAGAATATAATTGATTTTAATTGATATGTATGGCATGTTCATGCTGCTGCTCAGGAGGAACAAATCAATTTGACACCATTCTGTTGATATGAGCTGCCTCTGCCTCTTTCTCACTCAGTTCCTGTGCCTCGGGTCCATTCATTTGGCTGCCGAGGCTGCCTGCCAGTGCAACGCTCGGGGCAGAGGCTCAAGTTGACTGGACGGGGGTGGAGAACATGGGGGAAGGGGTGGTTTGAGGCTCTGTAAGGGGCTTTGAGTGGGCCTTAGTGTAGGCGGCGTTTTATATGAAAGTCGGTGAGGGCAGGGTGCTTGAATAGGGGTGGCTGGGAAGTTGGGCTGGGAAGGTCCAGGATGCACCCCACAGTGCTTTTGTGTGCTCCCACATCCGTGTGTGTGTATGTGCATGAGGAGGTGGTGGGGGGGGTGTAGCATATGTGAGATCATGTGCTCATATTCACCAGTGGAATGTAAAAAGAGAGAGGAGGGGGTTCTCCTCTCCTCTTTTGCTTCGTTGTTTTCTGTTCTCTCTCCACCGCGCTGTAGCGTAGGTCTGTTTGTATAAGCTCTTTACAGGATTGAGCACGCTGTGGAGCCATCCAGATGAAACAAAACCAACCTCATTTGGTTGTTTTGAAAATGATTCTCTTTATTTTGTTTGGTCCAGGCAGATCCACCTCGTTTGACATGAGGGGGATAAAGGCTCGCTCTGGTTCGGGGTCATTTCCCAGAAACATTATTTGTATCTGCACAGCTCTTCCTCTGTGAACTCAAACTTCTTTCATCAACAGGTCTTATAAAGTCTCCAGACAACATGAATGAAAGATGCAATTCAACCTCCCTTTTCCCCCCTTTTTTCCCTTTCGACCTCCTCAAAAGTACAATAATCTTCAGTCACTCGTCTCCTCCTCTTCGTTGCGTGGCTGTGTGTAGCACCGGAGTGGTGCTGATTAAGCCAACGGAGAGACAAACAGGAGACAAAGTCCCAGCCCACCAGTTTAGTTTCACATCCTGGACTGGAGCTGGGCTGCAACTTGCCAAGTGGAGGGCTTTTAAACTGGGCTAAACACTAATTGCTGCCCTATTTCTTTTATGTTGCTTCTTTCCCATCTGCGATGGCGCTTCCAGACCTCCACAGCAGCCAGAGCCTCATTATAGCAGACAGTTAACAAAGGCTGGGAAACAGAAGCGGAGAATTCACTTAGGATCGCTATCTAACGGCCAACTAGGAGGCCTGCTCGGAAAATTGAATCAATGACAGGGGCCGGCTTGCGATTAAATCCTTCAGGGATATTAAGATATTAAGATTTTGGAAATCTTAATTATTCATCTAAATTGTTGCGCCTCGCTTTGATAGTGGAATAAACGGGTTGTAAAACTGAGAAGTTGGGGGTTTAAAGCTCGTTGTTTTATTCCAGAGACAGGCTTTTAGGAATTTTTCACACTTTTGAAACACCATTTGAAGAAAAAAGTTGCCAAGAATTTTTACCTACAAAGAAAACACAGAACAGCTACTTGTTGAGCGAAACAAATCAAGCTCTAATTGTGATTTCTCTACTGGTTTCATGCTTGTTTTTCTGTCGGTGTTTTTTGTGTGTAGAGAGAGAATGAGGAGGGGGAGGATGGAGAACGAGGCGATGAGAGAAAAACAGAATGAAGGAAATGTTGAGGAGGTGAATGAGAGGGAAGGATAAAGCAGGAGGGAATGAGATTGCCTCGCAGAAATAGAGGGGGCTGAGATTGGGGGGATCGAGGGAGGAATCGAGAGAAGGTGGGGAGGGGTGGTCAGCAACAAAGCCTAATGTTGCCATGGAAACGTGTTTATGCCTCACTGATGCATCTTGTAGATCCAATTAGAGACTGATTGTGTCTGTGTCTTCATAGACTCATGCACGTGTACCCATGCATGACACACACACACACACACACACTTACACAGAAACATATGTATGCTTATGTACACACGCAACACACACACACACACACACACAGGAGCACATGCAGAGTGTTGCTGTTGAAAACCAGCAAACTGTTGGGAGAAGTAGGACAAAGGAGACCCCGCGTTCTCTCTCTTATCGGCCCTTGAATTAGCACAACTCCTCCCCTCACCCCCTCACCCCTCCTCACCCCCGTGTGCATCAGACAATGGTAGGGAAATAACGTCTCACCCGCTTCCAAGCCCTGCACAAGAGCTCCCATCCACACATGCTTTCATGACATCATATTAAGCAAAAAAAAAAAAAATGGGGTCGACAAAGAGGATTTTGACCATTTTGCAAATTTCATTTTGCATTTATCTCTTTTGTGAATGAAGTCATTTATTTGGTAATGCCCCTGTCCAAGAAGAATGGCCATGAATGTTAATCCAATCATGTTCATTTTCATGGGGGGAGGGTATTTCTTCAGAAAATGGGACTTTTTAAATGATCGTTTCTTACAATGGCTGGCTGTTTGCCAGCGTTTAACATCAGCAGAGGGTTACCCCCCCACACCACTTACACTCACACTTCTCTATCAGTCTCTGTTAGGAGGCACCACGGTCCTCCTTTCGCTGGGCCTGTCTGAAGAGTCAGTTATTTAGTGGTGAAATGATGTGTGTGATGATGAAATGAGGGGCTGTAGATAAGGTTAGATTACACTCTGAGAGAAAAAGAAGGGCGAGACAGTGAGAGACAGAGAGGGGCCCAGCCCCTGATGTCTTGTTAAAACGTGAGGGATCAGAAAGAACAACAAATGCATTGCGCGCTGCTAAATCCTGCTTAAATCCGCTGGCATGGGCAGATCTAGCAGATAGCCCCGCTGCTGTGCTCGCTGTCTGCAACCACAACACACACACACACATACATGCACGTACATAAACACACCCGTGGTCAGTCCGGCTGTCTGGGTTAATGCTTGGCTAACTGGGACAGCAGAGCTGAACCATGTTGACATTTTAAGCCTCAAACAAGTCCAGAACAATGATTCAGCCCGACTGCCCCCCCATCAGACCGCAACCTCAGCCCATTTTGCTGACCGACTAGCACACATACACACACATGCAGATATGCATAAACATACACACCACTGCCCAAACACACTGCAAGTACTCAGAGTGCCCCCACCCCCTCTCTTCACACACACTTACACACACACACTGGGCTTCCTCCTGTTCCCCACCTTTAGTGAATAAAAGAGAACAAGAGCTGATCTGATTGAGTTGGCAGCCGAGAGCGAGGTGGAGAGGTACAGTAAGGCCAGATGGATTATCTTAATCCTCCACTAGATGATCATGGCAGAAGGAAGATGAACCAGGAAGCCTTAACCTGCCAGCTGACCCCTGCCCACTGTTTTCCTGCAGAAACACAGACCTCTGAAGTAGATATTATATCGAAGCACCGGTCTTATCTGGCACTCCAAAAATATGAGAAAAGAAATCTGTCACATTCTTTCAGTGTAATCCTATCTATAGCCCTTTCTGCGGCAGCCATTTTGTGTCGGTCCGTCTCGTTTCCTTTTGGTATGCTTTGATTCAGATCCAAGCATGAGAGAGAACTTCAGAGGATTTGTGTGAAACGTTCTGTTGACTAATGCTGAACAACTTCAAGCTGCTACATGTAGTGTTTTTTGTGGGTCCAAATTAACTGCGCTCAGCCTAAAAGGCCACGCCAGACAAATCTAAACCCATAACTGCGATAGCTCAAAGTATTAAGATTGTCTAAACTGTTGTTGAATTATATGGCTGCTTTTCCAGACTTCCTTTTTTACGTGTTAATAACAGTTTATCTTTTTCGTCTCGTCCTCCAGGTTTGTGGCTGGGAAAGGCCTGGTGATCTACCCTGACATCGGGGACAAGCTGGACATCATCTGTCCCAAGGCGGACCAAGGAAGAGATTATGAATACTACAAACTGTACCTGGTGAAGAGGGAGCAGGCTGAGAGCTGCAGTACTGTCCTCGATCCTAATGTCCTGGTCAACTGTAACAAACCGGAGAAGGACATCAAGTTCACCATCAAATTCCAAGAGTTCAGCCCCAACTACATGGGCTTGGAGTTCAAGAGGAACGTCAACTACTACATCACCTGTAAGTCTGTCATAAAAGATGATTGATTGTTGATATTTAGCTTTTTAACCTTCATTTAACCGGGGAAGCCTGACTGAACAACCGGAGTAATAATCTGTGCTTCACACTCAGTTACACACAGTCACACCTGGGAGTTTCCTAGTAAAACTGCATTTTAATGGCCGCTGCAGCAGTCCCATAGCAACGACTGGAGGTTATGTGCCTTCCTCATGGGGAAGTGATGGTGAGGCTGGACTCATGGATGCTATTTATACTTTTTTGAATATTTTATAATAAGAAACTATAAATTTATTCAGTGGTAGAAATGTAGATTTCAGTACTTTGGTACAGTTTTGACACTTTTACTTTCAGTTTGCTGCTACTTTACACCTTCTGCCTGCTACTTTTCCAGAGAGAAACATACTTAAAACAGATATATTGCAGTTAACATTAAACTTCAACCACCTTAAATATTACATTTTTGCTTACATGTAAACAACAACAACACTACTACTACTTAAGCTTAAGTTGAATATTTATGGAGATTTAAGTTTGAAATGATGAACAAATGTTGCTTTAGACTGAAATATAGCTTGTCTTTCATGGAAAATCCCATATTTTGTGATTAGTACCAGATTATAGTTATTTTCTGGAAAATTTACAGGAAATCCTTAGGAAGTTACAAACCTGACAGTAAAAATGAAAGTGACATTCTTTCCCTTTCTGCTACTACTTTTACTTGTGATTCTTTTGCATATTGTAGTAACAATACATTTGTACTGTTGCATAAGTTGAATTTTAAATGTAATGTCTCTACTTTAACCAAGTATTTTGTCTTTGTGGTATTACTTACATTTACTGACAACAAACAAAAACAATCTGTAGACATTGTGCACACTTTCCTTCTGATAAACCTTTTAGACACGGTCTGTTTCTGGGCAATTTACTATGTATAACTACTGTGTAATAGTTTTGCAGACCAAAACATATTAATATTGGTGGACTTGGTGGACCATGTATACAATGTTTCACAAGAGAGGCAATAATACCAAAAAACACCTGAGACTATAATCTAAAATGTTTCATTTACACCAAAGCATTAAGTTGTGAATGAAAAAAATATTTCAAATTCTAAAACTACTTTCTTTTAACTTTGAACAGTAGAGCATTTTAAACAGTTGACAGCCGTTTTTATTTAATGTGTTCAGTTATAATTAGTCACTGTCTGTGTGACTGCCAGCAAAAACAACAACACCGTGGTTTAAATAACCAGCAGAAGAACTTCTTTGTTTTCTTCTTCCAGGTCATCTGGGCTTCTGAGGGCTCTCTAACAGGTTTAAGAGGGGAACTGAGAGCAGTCAGTTGAGCTGCAATCACTGCAGCTTCTTGTTTTATGATCAGTTTGAGGTCCTCCTCCTCCAGACAGAGCTTTACTTTTATAGCGTCACTTTTCTGGTTATCAGTAATGTACAGACTTTCAGTAGAGGGTGTCCATGGAGTTGGACTAGGTGTTGGCTGCTTAATTTTAGTCAGCTTCCTGGCCAAGTCATCCTGTGATGCAGTAACATCCTCCTCCTCCAGGATGGGCTTTTCACTTGTAACGTCACTTTTCTGGTTATCAGTAATGTATGGACTTTCAACAGGGGGTGTCCGTGGAGTTGGACTGAGTGTTGGCTGCTCCATTTTAGTCAGTTTCCTGGTGAAGTCATCTTGTGATGTAACAACATCCTCCTCCATTCCCGGCTTTTCATTTGTAATCTTACTGTTGTGGTTGTCAGTAATGTTCAGAATTCCTGTAGAGGATATCCAAGGAGCTGATGTAGGAGACACCACAGCTGTTTCTGGGAGCTATCTCCAGCACCACTTCTTGTGGCTTTAGCAGTTTGGAGTTAGGTGTCTTTTGCTGCTTCTGTCTCAGGATATTGGCGTAGTCTTCAGCAATGCTGAGGACTTTTGGATCTCTGTAGGTTGCAGTCATTAAAATAAAATTTTACACCCTTTCAGAACATTACAGGAATTTAAACCACTGCAGTTTAACTGGTAAAAAGGGTGTGCCAAATGTTACTCTGAAAATCTCGAGGTAAGGCCTCTGCTAACTCAACGTCCCTCATTTTATTGCTGATGTTTACTGCCCACACCTGAAACAGGAAGTAAGATATTAAGTGCAGTTTTTTTTCATGTATTTAGAGGAGAAGATCAGCATAATGTAAAAATTTACTGTAAACTCCTGTAAGTTCTTCTGGTTCCTATTCTTACCAGCATGAGAAGAGGGTTCACATCATCCTTAAACTTCTCCAGTTCAAGGTCCCAAATGCTTTCAACAGAAACAAAAATGAGTTTTTGTCTCTATTTTTACAGACAGATTGGTCAGACATGAGCAGAGTTAAGGTGTAGAGTCTTAGTAACTCACCGTTCCTTCACTGTACTTTTGCTTTTCTCGAACAATAAATCGATCATGTCTTCAGCAGTCACCTCAGATGGGATCAGGTTTTCTTCTTGAAGCTGTAGGAGCTCCACCATCAATGCAATCTAAAAGGATTGAAGGAGATCAGTCACATTTAAGCGTGGCAAGTCAGAGTTTATCAGAATTTACTAAACATTTCATGAGATTTTGGCTTGAAGGGATTGTAGGTCTGACCTGAGACTTGTAGCTGTTAATATTCCAGCAGAGCTTCAGACCCAGATCATATTTGGGCGTATCAAACAACACCTTTGAGAGAAATAAGACAATGTTACTCATTAGTCACCTTTAAAACTACATCAAAATTTCATCTAACTCCAGTGAAAACAAAAAACTCTCACATACCCTAATGGGTCTGTAGATTCCTCTGCTTCCTTCAAGACACTCCATTGACATTTTGTTGCTGTATATCACAACACAGGACAAAGGCAAACTGACAACTAAAATTTCACAAGTGTAAATTCAACGATAGATTCCAAAGTGCTCAAACAAGGCTAATTTTTCCTGCACAAATGAATAGTGTGTGTTCAGGGTGAAGAATGTGTGAGTTCTGAAGCACAACTCTGATTGTTGAGTCTGTTTAAGAACCTGGAATGGAAATCCTGATGTCACACAGTCTAGTAGGTCACCACAAAAACAGTTTTTTCCCTGTTGTTAAATAAAAAAGAAAGTGTATAGGTCACTGCTGTGAAAAGATCCATAAACTTTCTAATGCATAAAACAATCTGGTCAGCACAATTCCAGCTGATGGTCACAGCGGCCATTATTAATTAAATGCCAGCACCTTGTCACCCAGAGAAATCCTCTGGTGTGTGACATGGTGACATTTAATGTTTCTCAAGTCAAGTTGAATATTGGTAATGAATCCATATCTATATCTATATCTATATCTATATACATATATGTGTGTGTGTGTGTGTGTGTGTGTGTGTGTGTGTGTGTGTGTGTGTGTGTGTGTGTGTGTGTGTGTATATATATATATTTGTTTATTTATTTATATTTATATGAATTTATATATGTATATCTGCAACCAGTTTTTAAAGATCTTCAAAAGCAGCAAATGGGCTCAGAGGAGCCACAGCCAGAATAGAGAAGTAATGACATACAAACTAAACAATTTGGGTCTCTTAATGGGATTCTACAGAAGCTTACACACTACGAAGTTGTTCATTATGTAAAAAGGCAGTGTTGTTTTGGACATTACATGAGCCTTATCTATTTTTCATTTCATATTTTGTATTTCCTGAATTCTAAAAGTTGGCTAAAATTAAAATTTGTGTTGTATTTCATGTCAGGATGTTGCCAGTTGGGGGTTTTCTGCCACATCTACAATTGATTCCTCCCTTAATCTATGTAATGATTCGAGATGTGATGTCTAAACGAATACGCAACAAGCTGCCGTATGCCGAAGAGCATCTGGCACCGTGAGAAATCAATGGAGGCTCTGCAGTCCATTAGAAGAAAAAGAAAAATGGACCCTCCTCTAATGAAGCATGATGTATAATACTGTTACCTCTAATATGGCATTATTACATTTTTAATATTTTTAAACATCCATAAAACACTTCAAACGTTCATCTCCTTACATCACATTGTCCGAATTTGAATACAGTTATACCCTGGATGACTTAACTTTATACCTTTAAAGTTCTGAAATTCCTAAGAAGATTTAAAGCTTCCATAGCCTTTATTCTCCAAAGCAGCTTCTCTTTTTTTTTACCTCCTTCTCCTCTGAAGGAAAAAGCCACGCAAAATTAAAAACCACATATGTTTTTCCTTTTAGTCTGCAGCAGTTCAATCGATATTTGTGAACTCTCCCTCAAAGACAGAATGCAGGGAAGCATGAAGCTTGTGATGTTATCAAGCAACAGTTTTGGAGGAGGGGGCGCTCCTGTGGCAACGTATCGTGTGGACTTTAAGAAATATTTCTTTGAGCTTTATTACGCCCACATGTCTTGAGAAAACACCTTTGGGCATTTTCGGCGTCGTCTTCAAGTTTTCCTCGCCGACTGTTTCACGGGGCTGCTCCATGTATTGTCTCCTGATTACATCATAAATGTTTTAACCGGCTTTATTCGTGACATGTGCATGGGCATGCGTCTCGACACCATCACAGCAAAAACATCTTTACTTTAGGTCGTTTTTGCTCTCATACGACGCTGTCTCTGCTCCATGTCAGCAGTCTTGCTGATGTGTGTTTTATGCAAGCATTAGGAATACTTAACACTCTCTCCACAGTGCTTCAGACTGTGAACTCATAACTGCAGCCAGTTGTAAATCCTTCACAGGGGAGTCTGGTCGTACAGGATCCAGCCTGATGGTGCATCATTATTAGGCTCATATACTGTAGCGTTTTTCGTGTCAGCAGTAATCGGATGTAGTATTTGTCTTGGTATTATGTTAATGTTGTTGTCCTTTGCAACAGGAAGAGCCTGTTTTATTTATTCCACTGCAGCCTGTGCATACACCGTGACACAGTTCATCTATCATTTAGATAATAGCCATGCGTGGTCGCCTTATGTGCGTATTATGTGTGGGTTTTCCTGAGAGCACCTGCGCCGAACACACTTCTCCTACTTTACGTCTAAAGCAGGGTCCACTGTGTATGTGCTGAGGCCCCTTTAGGCCAGCTTATCCCCACCTACAAGATGCGAGTGCGTTATCCCACCGTCTCTGCTGGGAATGTGGTCCGGTCAGCCAGCAGAGCGGCGTAAATCTGCTCGGCCCGTAAAGACCCGGCTTATCTGGCCTGATTAACGGTCATATGTGGCAGACACCAAGATGCATAGGGAGTGGACATTCCACTGAGTCTTCCAGCAGGCGTTCTTTCTTATCCACCCCCGGTTTTCAGTTTGTTAGTCCGTCCCCCACCCCCATGCCTGCACCTACTTCTGTGGCATAAGCAACAAAAGGTGTGGGGTAAAGTAAGCAACAAATGGTGTTTGTGTATGTGGATCCCGGGGCCTCGGTGTCACCACAGGGGATCCCATCCAGTCGGTCCCGTCCATCCCTGTTCGGCTCTGACAGGAGTTGTGTTGGGATGGGGGGGAGTTAAAGGTCAAAATTCATGACCAAAAGGGTCACGGAAACACAGCAGGGAGTCTGTAATGATAACCCTGCACTGATCTAAAGCCCAGACCAGTACCAGCTTGTGTTGTCCATCAGCAGCCCCTACTACCCCCCTATGCACACACACACACACACACACACACACACACACACACACACACACACACACACACACACACACATAGTATATATACATACACCTTTCCACCCCCCTGGTGTATGAGTGAACAAACTGGTTATATTTCACTGCGTTGTCTAAACACAGGATATCGAATGAGCTGTTTGTGAGGAAAATGGCTTTGCCGTGTTTAGCAGGGGGAGTTAGAGTCAGGAGAGAAGTGATTTTAGACAGGAGGCTTTTAAGGAAAAGGAAATATAATGGGGAAAATGAGCAACAGAGCGAGAACCAGAGAGAGAGAGAAGGGACAAGCCATACATGCCTGTGCAAATATATACACAGACAGCCTTTATACCAGCCCAGCCTGAATCGTGTCCCTCCATTTTCTCTCCCATTCGCCTCCTCATTGAAATAACGTTGCATGACTGCTCGGTGATATGTTTGCGGTGTTTAGCTAGCCCGGTGAGTCTCTGTTCTATATTAGGGTAGGGCCACGAGGCAGTAAACAGAGGCAGCCTGTCGTCATGCTCCTCTCTTCTGCCTTGATTTCCTGTGTAGCGGGCAGGGTAAGCCTGATCCCTCCTGACAGCTGTCACTCTCCATCGCAGTGTACCGTCATGGACTCTGACACACAGCGACTTCCCCGCTAGAACACAGCCGCAGTGGAGCACATGCTGTCTCACCTCCTGAAGATTGTCTCACAGGAACACATAATGCCCGCCAGCAGCTAGCAGCAGAGTTGATTTTTCCTCTTAGTTTCTTTGACTTTGGAGGTAAATCCAGTGGAACTCCCATCAGTTGTTTATTCAGGACACGCACTTTATTATGCGAGAATAAAATGGTGTTTATTTCTTGATTTGTGGAACATAGGTGCGGACTCACGTATTAGAAAAACAATGGCGATAAGAAAATATCTGACAAAGTGCGTTTGACACTGTGGGATGATCTTTTTGCGGTGCACACACCTGATAGGATTAAGGTTAGGAGCATGCTGCATATCAGTAACATTCATTCTTTTTAGCGTGGGCTCACTTCTATATCTGTTATTTTTTCCTCTACAACCTACACATTCTACATCCATCCATCCAAATACACCCTAAAGAAATGCTGTTCCCCTGGGCAATATGCGCTATCTTCTTTTCCTTAACAACTCAGCCTCTTCTCATCTTATATGCCCTTGAGGGAGTTGAAGGTCAAGGTTGAAATCCCTGGCCCGGCTGCAGCGGATCACCAGATCCTCCCCTGCCCTACATTTGTGAGGACATAAACACTCTAACATGTGCACACGTGCGCTCCCACGCAGGTACTCGCTTTAATAATGCAGCGGGACTTCATGAGCGCGAACACACACATACAAATGAAGGCTCAGTCGACTAAACACAAACACTCGCAGGCGTGTACCTTGATTTGGTGTGGCGCAATAACACTAATCTGATTAGAAAAAAAGTGTTAAATGTCATCTTTTAAAGTTATAAAATTATCATAATCAAATCACAGCTACTTGGAAGGCGGTTGTGGAAGCATTCGAAAACAGGCAAAGGCATTTTGATTGTCAGATTATAGAGATGCAAATAACTCACACATTCGCGCCTCGCAATTAAATACATTTCTGCTGAGAAACGGTAACTGTTAACATCTGGTAACCTCCCTCTGCAAAATCACGCTGAAGTATTTTAATTACAAGCGAGAGACACTGTGCAGGATTTTCCTTTTGCATCGATTATGGACTCTCCCACATACTTACAAAGAGTGGGGAACAAAGGATGTTTTTGTTTGATGTATTGCACAGTTGTTGGAGTGTGGATGTTAAAAATCACTCATGGAACCTGAAATAATGATTTGTATTGTTGGTAAACATTTCTATCAATCTGGTTTTAAAACCCTAAAATCTCCAAGAAGAGTCTCATTTATTTAGGATAAGTGATTATTTTACATCCTTTGATTCTACCATTATTAATTTACAAATTGACTGCATGTTTTCAATCAGTAAATTATTATAAGTACACATTTTATGAAGAAGATTGGTGTAGAATATCTGGAAAAAAACTTGAGTGAGTGACTGTCACTGATGTTCCTGATTGGTGTTTTAAGCAGCTAGCAGTAAGCCTTAACGGATTTCATTTTCAAAGTAAACCCAGCTAACAGGTCAGGTTAGCACCGACCCAACAGAACGGCTGAGGATAAGGAGATTTAACCACCTTCCCCCCCACAACCCCCCTGTGAGTGAACATAGCCCAGTGTTTATTAGAGTGCCAGTGTAATATATGACTTTCTGCTTGCTTTGCAAATCTATCCAGGCTGCCTCTGCTACTTCTCCTTTGGATATATCATTCAGAGAGGGTTAGCAGGCACAGCGTTATTGTCGCTGGTTATTGCCTTTCGTTTATTACAGAGGAGTTTGTTTAGAGTGGAGGGAGGGGTGGGGATGGGGGGAATCGAGGGGTGGGGGGGGCATGAGGACTTTCTTTTAGAGGGAGGGCGGCTCACGTGGCTGTACAAGTGAATGGTAACCATTGGTTACAGCTGAACCCGTCGCTGCTAGATGAAGCTGATATATTCATGTATTCATCTCAATTAGTCTGCTTCGTGCATCTCCAAATGCAGACACTCATCCCTCCTCGGCCGTGCTCCATGCTTATCTTATTAGAATATTTTATCCTGCACGCAAGGCCTCCCTCTCTGTCTTTGCTACGATGTCATCCCCCGTTTGCACTCCTTAAACCATCCGTTTCTGTTTCCATTATTCTCGTCTCGTGTTACAAAGTTGAGTGTGTGTGTTTGCAGGCTGCTGTGGGAAGTCTGTGTTCGAGTCGTTTTTGTTAACTGATAACTTAGATCTCCGCTCAGCACACAGACCGCGAGAAAACCACAGAGAGCTAACTCTGAAACAACAACACCGTTGATTTTTGTTTTCCTGCTCTCAACTGACAAAGTCATTTGTCGAACAGCTCTTTCTCTTTGAGCGATTTTCGATTGTTAAAAGTAGCTTCCTGGGTTTCTTTTTCTTAAATTCCATTTGCTATGCTAAAAACCATCTCTGTGGTTTTGCAACCCTAAAATAGCTTCAGGCAAAAGGAGAGGAGACATGTTGAGACTGCTGGATAGATGCGTGTTTGGAGTCCACGGTGATTAGGAAAAGTAAATGTAGGACACGAGAAGATGAGCATCATTGTCCACAAGCAAAATTGTATCGGACAATGGTGTGTTGCTTTGTAAAAAAAACATAAGCACAGGATAAAACAATGAAAGCCCATAATCTAAAACACTCTACAAATGCATATTTCCGTTTCCATCTGAGATGTCTGAGGTTGTTTGCCCTCTGCTTTGCCAACAACACATATTCTTGGTGTCTTTCTTCTCCGGCCAATAGCTAAGCTCAAATCACAGCTCTCTGTCAGATGGAGCTTGCTCTCCCTCTCCACCATCCCTACAACAGTGGTTTGTCTTTTCCAAGGCACACTCTGAAATGGCTTTGTTTTCCGACAGCCATTCAGTGGCACCCTCATCCAGGGCCTGCCAAGAAGTCCGCCTCCCTGAGCTGGAGCCCGGACTTGTTTACACAAACTCATCGGAGAAATATGGATGTATAATTATAGAGGTTGTTAGTTTTAATGTCGCATCCTCGCGATGGAAACCACTGCATGCGTGGTCAGCTACGATGAGGGGAGGCTGATGAAACTCTGACCGGGTATGGCGTGAACATTTCTGTGGAAAGCGTTTTGGTGGAACAAGAAAGAGAGAAAAAAAAGGAGCTTCTTGATGGAATTGAATCAGCGTCGAGCAGAGCAAACAAACATGAATCACAAGGCGGTGATAGAGATTGCTGTGGTTGTCCAACGCATAAATACACAGTCTAAATACTGCTCTGCAGGGCCAGGACCAAGCCCGTTTCTGTGAATTCAGCTCAGTGGCAAAATGTCCATGTTCCATTCCAGCACGACCGCAGGCACACAAACACAGTAACAGGAGCAGACAAACACACAGGAGGCGTGTGTGTGCACAAACACACAGGCATAAATAAGCATGAAGCCACATAAGCAAATTCAAATATATATATATATATATATATATATATATATATATATATATATATATATATATATATATATATATATATATACACTCATAAGCTCACTCTAGCATGCAAATAGATGCTCGCACAAAAACACAATGTGCTCGCACACATCCGTCCTCCATCTCTCAGCACAAATTTGCTGGCCTAATAGAGGCTGCTGTCTGCATTGTGCATTTGTTAATGCACATTCAAGAGAACTGTAGCTTAACCGAGCACAAGATATTTTCAGTCAGCAGTCCCACGGGTGTAAACGTGCGCGCTGTCGGGAGATTGTGCATGATGGATGGATGGATGAATGCTGAAGAGGAAAAATACCTTCAAACAAATACGTGTTGTGTTTGAGTTCGGGCTGCCTCTTGCAGCGACTTGATGATTTCGGAGGCAGCGGTGGCACAATTTTACCTTCCGTTCCAAACCCACGGGTCCAATTTCTTCCTCTCTTTTCTCCCTCTTTTTTCCTCCTGCAACTTAATCTTGCTCTCTGTCCGTCTTTGCCATTCCACCTATTTTCTCTCCTCCTTAGATCTCCCCACTTCTCCTCTTCTCTCCCCCCCTCACCCCACCTCCTCCCATCTCTCCTGCACAGTGACAGATCCTTCAGGAAATTGTTTCGAGTCTGCCAGACATTTTTGCGTTGTAGCTGTTTATTTGTGCTGGGGGCACGGGGGTCCGGAGCCTCCGTCTCTCTCCGCTGTCGGACTAGAGGTTAAGCTCCTGAACTCTTTCAGCGCCCCGTGCCAAAAAACACTGATCCTCGATCAGCGTGGCTTTACCGTGTAACCGATACCAGGGATGAGGAGAGAGGAGCACCAGAGAGGATGTAATCAGTGCGTGTGCGTGTGTGTGTGCTTGCGCATGTTTGTATATGTGCGTCAACTGCCGGCTTTGTGTGTATTAGGATGTAATCAGCAGTATTTTCTCTGTGGTCGGCTGTGCGCTCTGATTGGGGTTTTGGTGAATAACAGGGGAAGGGAGGGAAAAGTGTGTCTTTTCCTGCTTCTTGTGTTGCAGCCTGGCCTCTGAAGCCTCGCTGTGGTTTGGATGAAGCACTTGGAGCTCTGGTGCTTTACACATCAGCTACATTAGAGCCTCTATCCACTAAATATCGGTCTGTGTGTGTGTTGCCATGAGACTCAGTGTTGGTGTGTGCTTGTGTGCATCAGAGCTGCCCTGATTTGGGTCCCATGTTGGCTGCAGTCAGCTTTGTTCAGTCGCCTCCATGTTAGCAGGTACAGGAGATTCCCCCAGGGTTCAGGCACACAGGCTCACACATACACATTCGCGTGCAATAATTCACACACGTGCACGGTCACAGGGACACGTGCACGCCCACACACCTGTGCACTGTCCTTTCTCTTTCTCTCTCTGCCACACTCTATCTCTGCCTTTGTTCTTCCTTTTACAGATTTTGTTTTTGTGGACAACAGATGGGCTGACATCTACTCTCTCCTCTATAACAAGTACACTCTCTGTCTCTCGCTCGGTCCCTGACATCTCGCTCTCTCTCTCTGCCCATCTCACTGTCTTCTCTATCCGTCTAATCTCTCCAGTACTCAAACAATTTGCCAGTTCCTCTTTCGAGGCATTTATCAAGCAAAAAATGTCAGTCTGTGATTGCTGCAACCTCTGTTTCTACTGCAGCTTGTAACAATTAGTAGATAAAAACCACCGACCTGGCAGAAATGATTAGGTGCTTGCTTACACCTTTATGTTGCCCTGACCTGTTCATCACACAGGCAGGGTCATTAGCCTGAAGGCTGTTTTCTCACCTGCATCGCTGCGCTCACCTTGTCTCTCCTTGCATACCGCGTCTCTGTACGCTTCCCTCCCACTTAAACTGGGTTTGTTTTGCATCTCTTATTTGAGATGGTGAGCGCTGAGCCCGCGGTAAGAATTATTGTTTGTTTGTTTGTTTGTTTCCCATCTTTGATGTGTGTTGTTGTGCTGAGGAAACACAAGGCTGGCTCAGTTGTCATAACTCTCTTCTGGAGGCCAGATTGAAAAGGTCAGTGAAAATGAAGCTGCTCTCTCTGTGGAGGATGAATGGATGCAGTGTAGGAGCTTCACATAGACACACAGGAGCCTCACACACATGTACACACACATTACACATCTCACAAATTTGCATAAATGCACACATAGACACACATGGCACCTGCAAGCATATTTTTTACTGAGTGCTGAAGGCTTTTAGGATTTTTTTTTCCACCACCATTTATGTTTGTAAACTTGTTCCATTGCTTTGGCTCTGGTTTGTCTTTTGGAGGATGTTTACTCATAGATTACCTCCTCAGTCAGTCTAGATTTTTGGAGCCTTGTGGCCTTTGACATGCCACTACTATCTCTCACCACATTCCGATCCGTCCCAGCGGTTCTTTTATCAGGCAGCGCAGGCTGATTTGTAACTCATGGACCTTTAGAGGCAGATCGAAGAGGGCGACTCCTCTCCAGAGTCCACAGTCTCATATCACCTTTGTAGACGACCACAAAGGGCAGAGAAAAGACGGAGAGGATCAGTTTTATCATCAGCTGGGATTTAGCGAGTGAACCGTGGTTCACCTCGTGTGATTATCAGTGCAAATGAAGCAAGACGGAAACTTCAGGGAGCCTCCTGCTGAGGAACAAGCTTGCTAAGAGACCTTCTGTGTACATCTGTCAGCTGATTACACATGTGTATCCTGACAATAGCAGTAACCACCCGCTAATGTGGCTGTTACTGGATGTTTCTGAGAAAATAACTCCTGGGATTTATAATAGGCTCAGCTTAATACAAAGGCATTTCATGGGCAAAATAATAGCATAATCAGACGCTGTACTCTGTTTAAGTTTTATTACAAGAATAAAGAGCTTAGAAGACTGTGGTTTGCTTTGCATTAAAAGTTTATTTATTGAATGTGAGTGAATGCTGTCACTGCATTTGCTTTTTGGGAAAAATGTAATATCTGCACTAACAGATCAGTAGCACTGATATGGAAGCAATAGTTTTCTCCTACCTAGCTCTCTTGCCTTTTTGACATATGAAGCTTAAATTAGAACTCAGGGACCCATGAAATAATCACCTCCTTGATGTGCCAACAAGTGACCCAACAAGTGGCCCCATGAAAAATCTG